>NC_043995.1:9530000-9547500 GCF_902150065.1 Myripristis murdjan | reverse complement strand
TAAGGTGGACATTTTTTGCAGTGAAAGAGCGGTAAATAACAGGCGCAGTCATTTACGCCCCCCTCCCTCTCCTCCACCCCTGCCCACCCCCCCGCTTCCCGCCCCCCTCGGAGCCTGAATTGTTAAATGGATCATTGGCTTGGTCACCAGATTATAGGCCTGCCCCTACCTTCATCCTCCGCCGAAGCCTCGCTGTTATCCAGGGTTTTCTCCGAGCGCTCCACCTCTTTCCTCTCTCCATCCCCGTCGTCCTCGTCCTCATCCTCGCTCTTATTCCTGGGCGCCCAGGTCATCTTGTTCTCCTTCTTCAGCCTCCTCCTGGCGTTGGCGAACCATGTGGAGACCTGCGTCAGGGTCATCTTGGTGATGATGGCCAGCATGATCTTCTCCCCTTTCGTCGGGTATGGGTTCTTCCTGTGTTCCTGCAGCCAGGCCTTCAGGGTGGCCGTGGCGTCCCTGGTGGCGTTTTTGCGGTAAGCCGGGTCGTTGAGCTGGTACGGGTACCCGGGACTCCCATATGGGTGGTAACTTAATGCCCCTGCCATGCCCGTCGTGTGCGCGTCATAAGGAGAGCTCTGGGGAAAGGTTAAAAAAATAAATAAAAGCAAGAAAGTAAAACATTTATGAATGCACTACAAAAAAGTCAACCCTAAAAACTCAATGGATTTGTCTTGTCTAATGTGAGTCTTAAAATTGTATCCATGCATATTTTTGGTTTTGTTTTCCTTAAACATATTTTTTTCTTCAAATAAAATCCGACTGTGGAGGTCAGATAATTTAATTTGCTTCCAGAAGTCACCTTCTTTCAAAAATGTAGTTGAGTCAGATGATATTGTCTCTCTAGCAGAATGATCCACCTTAATCTCTCCTGTCAAAATATTGTCACATTTCCTGGAAAACTCTGGGAACAGGTGAAACTTGTGAATTCATCTGAATCAACTGACAGATATTTCCCCTCATGTTTTTAATAAAAAAAAAAAAAAAAGAAAATTTAAGATTCCAAGGTAATGACTTGTTTACATGTATATTCATATATTTCGGTGCATCATCAATAATACGTAAAAACAATAAAACAGACATAATATTACAGATTGTTTTTATAATGTTGCCTTGTCAAGATAGTAATTATGCTCGCTAAAAAAAAAGTCTCAGTGAGCAGAGGCAGTTGCCTAAACACACCGTGCGTAAAAAAAAAAAAAAGTAGGCCGCAGAAAGGCTGAACTAATGGTTAAGTGTTAAGATCATTATCGGGTCGACTAATAACACAGATTATGTTAATTTGGCTGCTAAAATAATAAATGGGAAATTTCAATTTTCTATAATCACCTATTAACTTGTTCATTTTCTTTTACAGGGTGCGATTTTGTTTTGTAGTGGCAGCCCCAATGTGTTAACGTATCATCTCTTTGCAGCATTACAAATCCCATTAGCAAATCACTTGATATGCACCTTTTCTTAAAACGCTTGAAGTGCCCTGTGACATTAGCATTGCAATTCATGCTTTTCATGTTTAAATTCAGTTTATTCAACTCGGAATAAAACCAGCGACTTCATCCCCTGGTGACTTTAATGACTGCCGCAGAGGAAAGCCAACTATTGCCTACTGTAGGTTAAAGTGTATTAATTTCCTATGACACACGCAAAAAAAAAAAAAAAAAAAAAAATCACCGCTGAGGCCCCGGGTTCAAATAAAATGTTAGTAGGTATAATTCAATTCTACATAATTAGCTGCGCAATGAGTGTTAAACCATCGGTCAAGCCGTTACAATTTGCAGTCCATGCTTAAAAATCTCATAAAAGCTAAAGGACCAAGTATTTTATTACAAGGAGCCGAATTGTGAGCTATCTGATATACATGTAGCCGCACCGAACTCACCAGAAAAGTTCCTCAAGCACTTCTACTACTGATGGATTTGTGGATCATAACCAAAACATTGTAAAGCCATGCCGACAAATAGTGCAGCATGGCTTCAGCTGGGCGCTAGACAGCGTGATATTTGCACAATTAACGCCGACATATCCACTGGCTTCAGAGTACTTACGCTTAAGAAACATAGCAAAATATAGGACATTATTTTTACCATGTAGGATGGGAATCCCGTGGTGGGATCCGTGGAGTATGACAGGGGACTGGAGAAGCCTGCACCGGCAGAGGCGGAGAAAGCAGCCGATCCAGGGTAAGGGCTGAAGGCTGAGCCGGAGGACGACCTCGCCAGGTCCTCATTCCTCGGGGCGGCCAGAGCCGAGGCCCCGTAAGCCGGACAAGAATAAAGAGCCAAAGAGCCCGGGGGCTGGTAGAGGTAACCCTGAGGATAGGACATTGGTGAGCGCGGGGTAGGTCGCCGATTCCAAAAAGGAAGGGAAAACACGCAGGGCTGCCGGCAACAACAACCACAGTATATATTAAAAAAAAAAAAAAACAATCAACTCAATAATCAGTCGTGCGAAGAACCATCAGACAATGCAAATAAAAAAAAAAATCCTCCCTCCACAGCCCCCTAACTGAGAAAAAAACCCCGAAAGATCTGTTAAAGTGCCCACATAGAGGCAATGTGGCATGCGTCTTGATCCCCTAGCGTCCGATGTTTTTAGTACGCAGCACTATGAAGTGAGGAGTTAGGAGGGAAGGAGCCAGTGGAGTTTCAGACACACAGAGCATTGGGGGAAACTGGAGCTGTCACTCCGGCTCATCTGAATATCCCATCTCCGCCCCCTTTCTGCCTCATAGAAATGGAGCCTCGGAACAAAACCAAGACTGCACACTGCAAAAAATAGGGCCTGTCCATCTGAACAAGTCATTTAGTCTAGTGTATGGACTTAAAATATATGGTTCCCCCATTAAAAAAAAAAAAAAAAAAAAGCCAGTTGGGGAAGATGTCACTTGTTGCCAGTGTAAATAAACTTGTTTCTAAAAATTTTTTTGAGTCCAGTCTAAATACTATACTCATACTTATGGGGAGATCTGTCTTATTTCAACAAAATGTTGCTTTTTAAAGAAAAATCAGGCAGGTAAAAGTGGAAACAAATGAAATTATCCAGTCCGTTTGGCAGTTTGTTTTTATATATGTTGAAGATATCATTGCTTTCAGATAATAATGACTTTGTCAGATGTATATTTTTTGCAGTGCGCAGGGAAGAAGAGAGAGAGGCGATGCATGGAGCGTGTTCGCCTGTATATTTTACATTCAGCTGACTTTAGTTATTGGTGTATTTACTTTTCAAGTGTAATTATATCATAATAGATTAACTGTGGTTACATGTATACAGCTCAGGGCAATAAAATATAATAAACTCCAACAATTGTGAAAAGGAGAAAAGTCATCAACAAATATGAAAAGTTGTAAGCATAGCTCTGTGTTGTTCGCTTGCAGCTGGTATCATAGTTAAGCGGACAAAAACATGGAATTCAGTTCAACTTTGGAGATACGCACGCACGCACACACGCGCACGCACACACACACACACACACACACACACACACACACACACACACAGCCATAGACATAGACATGTTTGCACGCAAGTGTAGCAGCCTCCATGTACGCGCTCTGCAAGCAGTGCGCGCTCTGGCCTGCGGGAGGCGTAACTGGCTCCATAAATTTCACCACTTGACGTGTCTCAAACAGGGTATATGCTTGTTCTTTATTATAATTACATGTATTAATATAGCTGGTGGTTAACATGTTGTCTCTGTATGTCAGAAGCCGTCTCCTCTAAACAGACACTACGGGTTAGCCAGCAGTCTACTGTACCACTGTACTGTTTGCATGTGTTTCTCTGTGTATGCGAGTGTGTGTGTGTGTGTGTGTGTGTGTGTGTGTGCGCGCGCGCGCGCGTGCATTTTCTGTGCATGCCAAGTCGAGTGCCTGTAGTGGTAGCGTGACAGGGTGCGCACATGCACTTTTGTCAGTGTGAAAGTGTGTTTGTGCACCCGCCTGTGTATGAGGGTGTGTAACTGTGTGTGTGCTTGTATGCATGCAAAACCGGGCACAGCCGCGTCCTTTATTTTTGTGATTACAGGCATTATGACCTCTGTTGGAGACAAGCGATACAGCACAGCACGCTGGAAACCTGAAACCGTGACAGCGGTTTTGGAGCGGGCAGAGAAGGTGGCAACTATTGGGAAGACTAGTGGCCTCCCGATCATCCTCATCAGTATGCATCCAAATGAGTGTATTCATCCATCAGGTGCTTGTTCCTCGACTGCAGTGTGGTTTGGCAGCCTTGTAAACAGCAACAGCACAATTAGAATAGGTGCACCACAGCCTGCCTGTTAGCAGGAGGCTACAATTTATTTGGGGCATACACTGATGCATGTATTGTAATGTAAAATAAATTTCCACCAGTGATGCTCATACATTGTTTTGTTTAACACACAATATTCAATAATGCCCATCCAAATTCAGACTAAATTATGGCCAGGAAGGGGACTTTTTTTTACAGTTTAGGCTTCTCAAAAATAAATGGTACTGTACCACTGTTATAAGCTTAAAATATCAATGATTGAATATGTAGTAAATATGAATTGATATATAATAACACATTATAATGCATTAAAATCCATTATATTGTGTGTTTTAACTGTTATCACAAACACATTGCCAGGGGACAGTATCTACCAGACAAATGTCAAAATGCTGAAATTGTTTGGAATGACAATTTATGCAATTGTGCACACTCATTTTCAATGTAGGAAAAAGTCACATTATCAATCATTAGCTGGACATAAGCTGTGGTGTGATAAACCAAATCATATTATCTACATTAATATAACACCATCAGCAACTAAAAGCCTAACTGTTACACACTGAAAATGAATCTAATTCTCACATTTAAGTTGATGATGATCATAATACTGTTAATGCCAGGCTGCAATTATCTCTGAATGAGACTCACTTTTTTGACATACTATTAAATCAAGAAATATTCATATGAGAAGAGATGAGCCCACTTAAGCACAGTCTACTGCATGTAATACATTATGTAAGACAAAGTGAAAGGGGGTAACTGACAGGCAGGCATGTTTATTTGGAGCAAAGATAATTATATTTTGTGCACAAATGCATATAAAAGAATCATACCATGCAAAAGACTCTGCTCAGTAGGGAACTGGGGGGAATACGTCAGTCATAGCATGTTTTTATAAACGGTGAGTTACACAAGTTACAGTTTTGCTATATTGTATGCAATTCACAGCAGATGCAGTCAAGAGTCAGTATCCCACATCAGTATTGACTCATGCTGAAAGCTAATATTTGCCCGAATCACAGCCTACATATTGAAATATTATTGAAAAAAATGATTGATAAGCATAATATTTTTCTAGGTTTAGAGACACACTGTCTTTAAAAATATTGCTCCATCAATAATTCTGCAGTATATACTCAAGATAAAGATAAAGGTTAATTTTTAGGCTTAAATCTACGTCATGAGAGGCTGCATGAGTGGGCCTAAATCTTCTGTGGATCTACCTATTATCGAGTGTCTGAAAATAAATATTGCCTAATATGATGAAATCACTCAAATTTCCCGAAGGAGTCAAACTTTAATTTTATCTTATAAATACAATCACCTAAAAACATCAACTATCTGTAGAGTCAAACCTGTAAGTGGATGCTTAGTGTAGTTTGCTCTTATATTTTCTTATTTTAAGCCGAGACCCCTTTTCATGAAAGCTGCCTGTCTTGTCCTTTACAGAAACCAGCGCAGTAACGATGTCAAACTGCTGGGATAAGTTCACTTTTATGTGACTGGACAGGAAATGTCATGACAGCAACCCCTTTTTGCATACATTACACTTTTCTGTGAGTGCATTCACCTAGTCTGTGTATATATGTTTGCAAGAGAGAGGAAGAGTGTGTGTTTGCATGTGTCAGGTAAGTGTGTTGGCTTTAAGCAAAGTGTGGAGTTAAGCAGTTATTAAAAAGTAGAACATTTTAGACCTTTGTGTCATGCAGGGAATGTATCGTATGTTAAATCATTTGCTATAGTCTTTTTACAATATAGGCAATGGATAACATTTTTTTAGGGCTTGCTTGTGTCAGGCATGAGTAATCCATCCCAGAAGAGTAAATGGGTCCTGTTTCAATAGACTGTAGATTGGGCAAGGTGTGGTGTGATGGCTGGGAGTACTGTTTGGCCCACACCAGGGGGCACTGTCTCCTCTATACAGAGACCATAGGCTAACCACCAAGTCTGTACCATCACTGTGTGTGTGTTTGTGCGTGTGTGTGTGTGTGTGTGTGTGTGTGTGTGTGTGTGTGTGTGTGTGTGTGCATCCGTGCACACTTGTCAGTGTAAAAGTGTGTTTATGCACCTGTCTGTCTGTGAAAGCATGCATCTGTATGTGTGTGTGTATGTGCTCATGTAGTTGTCTGCATGCAAAGGGGCAGTCTTTTCTGTGTGTGTGTGTGTGTGTGTGTGTGTGTGTGTGTGTTGAACTCTGCAGCAGTACATTCCAGGTCTCAGTTTCAGACAGGCTGGAGCTCCTGAGATATTTTAGTCCCAGGCTGATGGAGATATAGGAGATGGGAGAGAAGACGCAGACAGAGGAAAGAAGGAGAGAGACAGGCAGAGAGGCAGGCAGACAGACAGCAGAGTGACAGACAGACCAAAAAGCTGGCAGATGGAAAGGTATCAGGTCAGACAGACAGAGAAAAAGATATCATGGCAGATAGACAGGAAGGCCATTCCTGTATCAGCTGGAGAACATTATCCAATTTACACTCATATGAATTATTGTTGAAGCAGCTTTCCCCACTGTGTACATAAACGCTATTGAATAACTGAAGTCATACTATGGTTGGAATATGAGAAATGGACATAATTGTTATAAAAACAGCTCTTATGAGGTTTGAAGTGAATTGTTAGAGAGACATTTTGCACGCAACACAGTCCTGTGTTCAAAATATTAAGAGAAAAAAAAAACTGTGAAAAATACAACTGGACCAGTTTGGCTCAATATAAAAAATGAGTTGCTTGATTTATTTTTACACTGGAATGTCTGAAATTAAAAAGCACATGCTGCTGTGTAACCTTCAATAGATGCGTGCTGCAAAAACACACACACTGAAACAGGACAAATGCTATTTTAACACATTAACAATTAATCTGTTTTCAATAACCCATCCAGGAAAATTCATAAAACAAATTATTGTTTGGAAACTTGGCAGTCCCTTCATAGGAATAACTCATAAAATACATTTTGCACCAAAAGCATTTTACAATGAAATAAAATTCCCTGAAGATCTTTTTTTTTTTTTTTTTTTTTTTTTCATATTTTCTAAAACTTCATCTGACACATTTGTAATTACATATAAAATAGTCTCATTGCCTTTGCTCACTTGTACATAGCTCCACACTGGAACCAGTTTAGCTATATGAATAATGTCATCATACATGATTGAAGGAAACAGTTATTGATTTCTCATATTTTCTCCCAACTGAATTTACCATTGAATAATGCAGAACTGGCAGAGTTTCTTGTATTGCATTAGCTGATGATTGCTAACCCCTTTTGCCAGGGAAAATTGCCCAGAGTCGACTTGAATGGCTAAAGGGTGTAGCTTTGATGTCATGCCCTTTGTTTGTTACCCTTATGACTAAATGATTATTGATTTCTTGTTTTCCATATGCTTTTGAACCTCCTGAGCGTTCCTCGTTGGGAGTTTGTTTTCTTTTATTAATGTATTTCTTCAAGGTATGACTCACATTGAAATACAATATTAGGATGTGCATGAAGTGTGTGTGTGTGTGTGTGTGTGTGTGTGTGCAAATGCAGGCATTAAAGCTTGTGCATGTGTGTGTGTTCCTGTATGTGCGCATCTATTCTGTCTGTCTGTCTATCACAGCCTCTGTGCATGGCTGTGGGTGCATGACTAACAGTGCTGTGGTGCAGCAGAGGAATGGCCTAGTTATGTAGTCACATTGAGCTGGTCTGAAATCAATACGGTCTGGGATATAGTAGCATTATTAAAGCCTCAGCTTGGCTATTGTTAACAGTAACCAGTGGCTGCTTGTGATCTTGACTTATTAGGACTGCACATTGAGTTTGTCCACCTTGAAAAGCGGTTTGGTCGTCCGCCTGTCTCCCTTCAGCCTGGAGCTCATCATAATGGTTTGATATTGGTGTTTCCCTCACCTTTGTTGCATTAAAGTTGCATTTCCATGTGCATGTTGCTCTGTCCAGATGACTATTTAATCTCCTTGTACGTTGTGATAATATCCTAACAGCGCTAAATGATTCTGGGAGAGTATAAGAGGCATGTATACATGTGTCAATGTGTGTGTCTGTGTGGGTGAGCAGTGGAGAAGAGACGCTAATCTTTCATTGTCCAACTGCAGCCTCGTTTGTTCAAAAGAAGTCCTCCTAAACAACTCTGCACAACTTGTCTTTGTGCGTCTGTCATTACAACAGTGTTACATTTGCTGTGTTTTGATGCAACCTTGTTGTTTGCAGGCACTATTACAATTCATCCCCTCCCCCTTTGGGCCTGTCGAGGAAATTTCTTCGGTCTTTTTTTTTTTTTTTTTTGGTACAATGGGGGAGGGGGTCAGTGGTGGAGGGGGGTGACTGGGGGGATGAGGGGTTGGGTGGCGGACTGGCGACAGGCTGTCATCTCTCTCCCCGCCTGGCATCTGCCCACCGCTGCCAACCCTCTTCTAATCAGCAGCCGTCCATGTGCTTGGCAGCGGAGGGGGTTTCAAATCAGTCCCTCGCCCCGAGTTAAAAACCCTAAGCCCTATCACTTTGTAAACGGGTACCTTTAGGGCGACTGAAGCAGGGGTGCCTCTGATGTGCTGAAGTGGAGAACATTGGTTGCCACATTGCCTCAAATACGTTATGCTGCTAGCGTTGTTGTTGCTGTTGTTCTTGTTCTTGTTTATCAGAGTTTTTTTTTTCTCCCCCAACCAAAATCACAAAGCAGCTCTTTCTTAAGGTTTGATTTGTTTAACATGCTGCTAACTGACATGGATGTTGGGAAAACAGTTTTCGGGGAGGAAAGTAAGTCAGCAAACTGATGGGCTTGAAGCGTAATTCCTCTTGAAAAACACAGGCAAACTGCACTTGTGGTAAAACACAAGTCTTTATTTTGCTTTATTTTGACACATTGTCTGAAGTGGTGAGACACCGAGAAAGATGTGCCCGCTTCCTGGTTCACAGTTGAAAAACTTGGTCTTCCACAAGTGCTTTCTTACAAACTACAGCACCCATTTTTTGACAAAACACTGTCTCCCACATTCCAAGTAGATCCATGACAACTAACATTGTGGAACTAAAAGAGGATAACACCAGGGCTATCACCTATACACCCCTGATTATTACTATTATTATTATTATTATTATTATTATTATTATTTACAACAGATGCTTTGTGAATTCGGAGGCAAATCTAATAATGTGCTGGGTCACATTTAGGTACTGGGCCCATTCATCTGCGGGGTGGAGGGCGGTGGGTTTGGTTGGGAGTGTGGTTGGATTCGGAAGTAATAACCACAAAGAGCGGGCTATGTGGATGGGGAAAAAGAAAACCCACACAAATTATAGGAATTATGTGAAGCATGGGTTTCAAACATGCACACATCCAGACAGCCTGATTGATGAACCAAACGAGTCGCCAAAAATCAAAGGGGGGAAATAAAGGGAGACACAAAGGGGGGACAATTTGAAATGGACTAACCCCCACCAGTGGCTCTGTAGCCAAGGGTCGGGCAGATAGGGTTGCCTAGAAAGAGTCTGCTGACAGCCAGTGTCACTGGGCTTTGTAATCATTGTGCTGGAGCTGATAGGGTTACTAGCGGCTAATCCAGGTTGACCTTGGTTAGGTGCCCTGAATGAGGACGGCTTTGTACAGTTGGGACAAGCTAACAGTATGATGGTGATGCTGACATATAATGTCTGCGTGGGGACTTGCCACTGCAGCTCTTTTGTTGTGCTATCGAGTTGCAAGGCCTGGTCAAAAAAAATAAAAAATAAAAAAAATAAACAAGGTTGTTCTCTCTCTGAATGGAAGAAAGGTGGCATTTAAATTGTCACCGGGGAGAAGGTAAGGCTCTATCTCAGGGTTCAAGAGGTCGGCTCTTGTGTTGGACGATGTTCGTATGACTTCAAAACAAATCCTATCGTGATGAAATTTCATGTTGTTGCTATGTAATGGCCTTTGTGAGTGTGTGTGTGTGTGTGTGTGTTACTGTGTGAGTACACTAGATATGATAGAAATGCCATCACAGATCTGCAACATGTTCCTGCAAAGAATATCACTAAGGCAATGCCAAACTGATGCAGCAGCATTCTCATGTGTTTTCTTTTTTCTCTCTCTTTCTTTTTTCCCCACAGAAACATCATGTATCTCTCCAAAGAAAAAGGAAAAGAGAAAGGAAAAAGAAAAAGGAAAAGAAAAAAAGAAACTTTACATTTTCAGGAAAAAAGGAAGATAAATTGATCTGCTCTGTTCCCCCAGTTGGGCATGATGCCACTGGTCCATCAATGCAAAAACAAAACATTTTAAATAATCCTTTAATGATTTTTGTTTTCCCCATTCCACTAATTTCATCCCTCAATTACAACACTTTCCCTGAGTCAATATTATTGTATTTTGTGTGGGGAAAAGTCTCATCAAGTTGGGTGTAAACACTCTATCTTCATTTTTTTTTTTTTTTAATTTAATTTTATTTTTTGAAGGATTACAGCTCCTCTAAACTCTACGATCCTTGGATTTGTGAACCCACTGCAAAACCAAGTAGTTAAGCCTCAAACTGCATGGTTGTCAAGCTAAAAAAAATGGCCTTTTTCACAGAGATATAAGGTTTTCACTTGGTCAAACTATGATGTAACTATATCAAGAGCAACACTGGACTGCTATGACATAATGCAACTGTTCTCAGGAAGATCAATGATGAGAGAAAGAGACAGAGAGAGAAGCTGCATTTAAGGTTATACATCATTCTTACATCCTCACCACTGGTGTTAAGGGGTAGTGTTACAAAGTAATGCATTACTGTAATCACATTGCTGTAAGTACATGTAATCAAATAAGCCTATAGCACTATGCTTTTAGGGTTTAACACATTACTTTAAAGAAATGTAACGAGCAATGTGCAATTTATTACTTTTTTCCCAATAACGACCCCAGCACTGTTCACCACACACATATACACAGGACAACCCCCACCAACACACACACAGAAACACACAGAAACACACGCCCGCAGGCTCCAACCGGTGTGAAGGCAGTAGAGAGAAGGCATCTTTGCCTTTCTTCCTGCCAGGGAGAGCTGTAAACGGGAATGGGATTCCCATCCCCTGGAGCCTGCTACTAATCCACAACAGGCCCACTGCTGGATTACTGGGGACATCAGCTGACATGCCAGCCAGCACACACACACACATGCACACACACAGGGACACACACATGGTAACGCACGAACACAAACATACACACTCACACACGCACACACAGATTGGCAAATGCATGCATACAAACACATGTATACAAGCCACCAGCTACGTGCAACATGCACAGCAGTGAGCACATGTATGTGCATGAATGGAAGCAGACAAACACAAAAACACAGAAAGACACACATGCATAATGCAGGCCTGGAATTCAGCTCATGGCTTTAATGCATTGGCAGGACAATATAGAGATTGTCATTTTTCTACAGTCAGGAATTGGCAGTAATAGCTGAGTCTGTCCTCTATTGTCCCTGCTGGTCTAGATGCTAACTAGTTTATACAGCTGGAGCCATTAACTCTGCCATCATGCAATTATCTGCATCTACCCTGCACTGCCTATTATGAATATTCTGTATGATTAGCCTTATACTTTTATATTTCAGGTGACGTAGAGGTGGACAAGATCATTAAACTTGCATTTTCCAAACTATAAATTGCCAGATCATTTTTGACATTCACTGTCACCTAACAAAACAAGAAAAAAAAAAAAAAAAAACATCTCCTGATGGTGTATGATCAGTGGGGCAGTGCCTCGCCGTTGGATGACACTGAAAGATGATTACACCTGTATAATCTCTGTAAAAATTTAGCTACAGCAACAATGATGCTTATTTTTGAAAGCATTTTTTTCTACACAAAGCCACAAAATTGCTGTTTCACAACAAATTCAAAAACATAGATACAGTAAGGGTACGTATCCATCGAATGGATTTAGAATAACTGAGAAAGTAATGCATCGATATCTCATGTCTTTGTTCTGGGGAATGTAAAAAGACTGGTGCACATATTATCCGCTCATGTCATCAGTCATGTTCACCCTCTTTATATTGCCTGACAAAGACCCCATCCCCTTTGTTTTGTTCCGTTACCGTGGCATTTATTATTTGATCATATCGTGGCCATTGTAAAAGTTAGTTTCTGGTCATTGGGGGGCACATGCACAGGACAGGAGATATGCCCATAAATGCAACACCAACTCAGGACAGTCGCTTGCTGTGATGGCGAACATCAGCCCAACATCAACTCCAACTCACACAAATCAGCAGCAACACATTTCAAATGCAGTCAGGTAAATCCCGGCCCATGATTAGGTCAAGCGTGGTGGCGGTATTTGTGGTAAACACTGTTCCGCTCTGGGGGGGCTTAACGTTTCGTGTCAGTAAAGAGTAATTACACCATTCGACGTTATATCTATCGTGTTAATCTCAGTCCACAACAGCCACTTTGTTCTGTAGTTTGTTTAATCGCTCACCACCAGCTTTATTGTTTCAAAGTGCTCAATAGCAAACCTGTAAATTCTCTGTTCAACATTTGCCCTCATGGCGTTGTGGTTCGCCGGCGCTGAATGTCGAAATAAAGCAAACAGTCATTGATCTGCAATCAAAGACCCAGGACAGGAGGTCATTTACATGTTGAGAGGGGAGCCATTAGGAACTGTGCTGCAAGGCATGTGTGGAGTTAAATTCATTTAGCAATGGTTTTCTGGTGATATCGACTCGCCTGAGCAAGGTATGGCGCTGGTCTCAAAAAAAAAAAAAATCACTAAGCTGTTCTAAAATATTGCGTACAGTAGTGCTAGATGCTGCCTGTCACTAATTAGAAATGGACGTGCATGTGTGCTGTATACAGCTAAGCCGAGTTAATTATCTAGGGACCAAGGGAGAGAGGCAGGCTCTGTACTCTGGGCCTTGATACAAGGCAAAGAAATCAGATAGCAGGCAAATGGCTCTTGAAAATTAGGCAGAACCACTTATTGGCGGTTGGTCAAGTTTTCAGCTGTCCCAGGAGTCCTGAATACTTATGCAATGTGTTGCAGCTTCTGTTAAAATTTGATGATTAAATGGGCAAATACTTCCCAGATTTGTAGACTGAGAGTGGGGGCTGTTTATTTTATTTATTCATAGCGTGAATATGAATAATTTACCGGTCAGCAGTTTTTGTCAGGGGAGAATCTTTATTGTGTGTGACAGGCTAAAGGTTTGTGATTTTTACATTTGGCACATTTTCACTGTATTGACAGCCGCCGGTCTGTCAGGGCCTGTTTGCTTAGAGAGCAGTCAGGCTGGGCTCCAATACAGGTGTAACAAGTCAGACTAATATATTTTGTTAATTTAATAAAAATATTTTTTAAAATACACATCTCTTTTCAACATTTCTTGGCTCCTTATGTGTCTCGTTCAACTCTTGACAGTTGTTGCAAAGAAAGGCAGTACAGCTGGCTAGGAGCAATGATGGTGCTGATTGGTTCACAGGGTCGTTAGATGGCAAACATATTTTCAGCGTGCTCATGTAAGGTGACTAACATATTTTAGCTTGTTATCCAGCTGGCGAACCAAAATATCATTGTCTTCGTGTTGCAAGCAGAAGCACCACACACATCGTCAATCCCCTTTGTCAATATGTATTTACAATGCCCCTTTAATGTTCAAATATATCTCCGCTGGAATGAATTTCTGTTTTTTTGTTGTTTTTTTTAAAATGCTGCATTCATGTTATAAGGGAATGGAACCAGCACACAGCACCAGTGGCAGTTCTGGGTCTGAAAGATTGGGCACCACGAGGTCTGAGGGTCATTGACTGACTTACAGAATTAAGAGATTAGATCATTGGCGTGTGTGGATGTAAACTGGCTCCCCTATACCGCAATGACTTTCAGTTTCTTTTTTTCAATACAAGAGACACAGAGATTCAGTTGTCAAGGTTACATAATATGACAGAATTTGAGAAAATGCTGACATTACAGGGAAGATGAGGACAAGAATAATTAAATTTGTGGCCAAAACTTCCAGGCCAACGTGACTGGAGCTTGTGTTTTCTTGGCCTGAGCCTGGATTGGGTGCAAGTTGGCAGCATTTTGAAAGCCCAACTCGATTAGAGTCTGATTTTTAGAGTAGCCAGGCTGCTGCTGTGATACTTTAACTGCTATAACTGTTCATGTGCAGCTCAACATGTAATAAAGCGTGCAAGCCAGAAATATAATGCTAGCCTTGCCATACACTTTTTGACCTCAACGCATTAATTCAAAAATGAAGTGGTACATGTTCGACTTATCACCTCCGATGCCAAACAATTAGTCTATCAGTGTTTAACACAAGTTCTCATTAAAGACAGTGTTGAAAAAGTTCATATTTCTGCGCTCCCACACCTTACATGTTTGCAGTCTGGTCTCCATTTTCTCATTAACAATCTTATCATCCAGAGGTAATTCAGTCTCTTGATCAACAGTGCTCCGTTCACCTAGTCCAAGGTTCATCAAATGCATTTTTCATGCAGTGTGGTGTGCATGGTATCTTCAGCCAGTTTGTTCTTTTGCTTCTCATGGCCTTTTTTTCCCCCCCAGACCTGCCTGCATCAATGAGGTGTGTCTATTTATCCAGCTCCTGGAGTGGTGGCATGAGCAAATCCCATTCCTTGCAGCAAAGGCTCTCTCCTTGTATTGGCACTGTCTGACATATCCCACAATCCCACATTCCAAATGCTGTCTCTCTCTCTCTCTCTGTATCCCGCTTATAGCCGAGGGTTAGGTTGAACTGGTGCTGCTGTGATTTCATCCACCTGATAATCTTGTGCATATATTCAAGTTTAAATGAATAAGGGTGCTGAAGGATGGCCATGTCAATCCTTCTCCGTCCATGCTTATGTCTACGAGGATATTATTATAGGAGAATTATGTGCAAATGTGTGTGGAGAGCTGCCTAATTGTATATCAATCTGTATGTGCACAATCAGATTTGTAAATATGTTACATAATTTCTAAATGTCTACTGAAATTTGTGAATGTGCACAGGAATCTGCAAACGTGTCCTCAGAATCTGTGTGTGTGTGGTCAGATTTGTGAATGTGTAATAGAATCTCCAAATCTGTGTTCAAATTTGCAAGTGTATAAACATTTGTGAATGTGCACACAAATCTGAAATGCATACATAGATCTATAGCTGTTTAGGCAAATCTGCATTAGATATTACTGGCTGAAAAGTGTAAGGTGAGATGTCACATCCTGGCCTACAGTTGGAAATATTGTAACTGCAAGATGAGCACACCTAATCAATCCAACAAAGTGGCAAATTTGATTGGAAATATCAGAATATTCTATGAGACAGAGCTTCTAAGGTGACGTTTAGGAAACAGAGAGCAAATAATCTTGTCAATAACTTCTATGCATGTAAGTAACTAGTACTATATGTTGCTACATTCATTCTTTTACTTTTGTCACACATCAATTTAATTTCTCACAACATCTTCATTTTACAAAATAGCACTTGACTCTTGAAGTAAAACATCAGTGACTAAAAGCAGTACTTGTGTTATGAATTTTTGGTCATTACTTATTTATTTATGTATTTATTTTTTAATCAAAACCACTTGAAGGCCTGACAAGTGAGTTCCCACTTCACACAACATCCCACATACTAAACTTGACCTCCTCTTGCCTTGTCACAACTTGAAAAAGGCAGGAGAGTCGGGCTCTTTCCCCCTGTTTTGCCCCGGTAACGCCAGTCTCTTCTCTACTCAGTGAAGGTCGATTGAGTTCTCCAGTTTGTTATCAGCGTGGTATTTGATGGAGTGGTGAAGATAACAGAGGAGTGAGTAAAGATGGGAGGAGACAGGAGATTAGGAAACTGGAGCTCAAATTACTATCTCACTTCGTCCGCATAGCAACAGATTTATTTGCAACCTTTGACACAGAGCTTTCAGGACTTCATTTTTACTTTCTCTGCATTGTAAGAGCAGGGGGTGAGATGCATGTAGGCTTGAAGTGCTTCCTTATTTCAACACAACACTGAAGGCCTTCATGTGGATGGTGTGCATTTCAATCATTTTCTGTGTCATTTTCTTGTTTTGAATTCACTCAGGAAAAAGGCGTTACTGACCAAAATTCAAGATCTGGAGAAGATGATAAAAAATCAAATCAAACAGATTATTTTACATGAGGGATGTGAGTGAAAACGGTCCACTGTGTATTAGAAATTGAGGGCTGTGTTTTGATAGACTTTTCCGCCCAGCTTTGGTGGAGTGTTTGACATTGGCTACCTCTGAAAGCACTCCCGATAGCTCTAGCTGTCTTCAAGCCGTAATTGCTTGTTGCCAACATCACAGATGAGAAGTGACTGGTGCCCAACTGGCAGACTTTGCTTGTAGCGAGGCCTTGACTGGATTGAATGGAGGGGGGTGGGGACAATCCTCTTATATCCAAACCACAGCCCTGTCTGTTTTATCATCTCAAACAGAAGTCACTAAGACTGTTTTACTTTCCATTGAGTGCTAGATTTGTTTAATTTTATTTTGAAATGCAGAGGGGCTTTGAATAGCTGAAAAAAACCATGGGGGGCCAACAAGGGTCAGTCTGATGTGGCTATACTGTTGAATCTGATGTCGGCACTGCCAAGTTTATCAAAGTGCTGGCCAAAAAAATCAGACATTTATTTTGATTGTTAATATTTTCCAATTGCAGGGAAATAAGAGGCAAAACTATTTTTTTAAGACTTGAGAAGCTATGACTGGCAGTGGACTCCTCTTTAATATTATTTATTGATTTATTCATTTATTACCTCAATTTGTGTTTCATGACTTACAGAAGGACAAGAAAAGCAAATACGAATAAGTAAATAAACAAATAAATAACTCAGAAACCAAATAAATACCTTATTTCTTAACTACTTTATTTTTTTAAATTAAAATGTATTCTTTTTTTTTTTCATTTAATATGGAATAAAAATGAAGCAGTGACAAGATGAGTTATGTTATTTCATTCTCTTTTGGCCCTTTTTTTCCTCCTTTCTTTTTTGAGTGTTGCCTTTTTCTTCACCTTTAAGATTATCCTGCTGTGGAAGCATCTAGTTTTTGCATTCAGCACACTTGTCTTTCTTTTGAATAGTTACATGTGGCACCTCAATGCCACACTGTACACACACACACACACACACACACACACATTGCAATCAGCACCTTCCTCAGCTGATGGGACCATCGCTAAAAAGTAGTGGCAACACTTTGACGGACCTCGATCTAACCAGGTCTTTTCCCATCAAGGGACGATTATGTGAC
>NC_043995.1:9460000-9525000 GCF_902150065.1 Myripristis murdjan | reverse complement strand
ATACTCACACGCATGCACACACACAGACACAGACACACAAAGACCACCAGCACCACCGCTGAACAGGAGGTTGTGGGGATTAGCAGGAAATACCAAAACATGGTGGCCAAAGCAGTTTTTTCCCCCCTTCATTCTTTTTTTTTTTTCTTTACAGAGCTAAATAACAAAATGAGAACAAACCAGAGGTGGTCATATGAAGTTGTTTCCCCGACTCCCCCTCCTTCGCCACTCCTCCTACCTCCCTCCTTCCTCCGGTCCTTCCTCCGGTCCTGTCGAAACATGCTGACCCAGCGTGTCGTGGCATTTCCAAAAGCAAAAAGCCATTAAATATAAACACGGTGTATGTGTGTGTGTGTGTGTGTGTGTGTGTGTGTTTCATTTCTTTTTGTGTTTTTTTTTTCCTGATCTATCATCTTTCATTTGATTCTGCTGTGTTTTCCTTAGAAACTTATTGAGATGCCTGTATAGCGGAGCAAAGTTGTGATGAATTATTGATCGGGGACAGCTTCATCAAAGCACCATGTTGTACACGTACTTGGCATTTCTTAATACTGAATTTACCAAGAACCGACACTAATGCGCTCATGTCGTCCAAACTTGTTTACAAATCGGGGCAAGTCAGTGGACCTTTGCTTTAAAAAAAACTGACGTCCAGGTGCTGACGGAACTGGCCTGAAAGCATCGATGAGTGCCGAGGCAGGAGTGTGTCTGCGTGTGTGTGTGTGTGTGTGTATGTGTGTGTGTGTGTGTGTGTGTGTGTGTGTTTGGGTTTGCATGAGGGAACATACTCCAGACTTTAAAAAATGTATGAAGAACACAGCCTTTTTCTTTCTCGACAGAGAGAAAGAGAGCAAACGGTTCCCACAACGCCAGGGGAAAACACAGTTCAAATAGTGTGAGGGCGAAGGGAGCAGATCAGAGAGAAAGCTGTTTGCAGTTCAGGCCTACAAGGCAATTCTTCCCCCGACTCCCAGGTGAGAGAGCTCAAAGAGAAATGAACCTGAGGTACCAATTTGCTGAGTTTTGTTCAATAGATGGGAGAGAGCCTGGAGATTTTACCCCGAGTGCACCGAAGCCAGGGCCAGTAAACAAAATTACTTAAGGATGGTTACATATTCTCTCTCTGTCTTCCTTCATGCTTGAAGGAGACAAGCTCTTTGTCTTTGCTCTGCCCAACTTGTGTTCCATGCGAGTGCAGGTAGATAGAGCGCGGGCGACACGTACTCTATCGTCTCAATCGTGACAACTTCTGGCCTGATTTCCTTGTCTCTTTTTTCACTCAGATGAAGTGCACACAGAAAACCTGAATGACAAACTTTACCAAAGCAGATTGAAGTTTAGAGGCTTGAGAAACTGGAACTAAAACTTGTTTGTGGCAAAAAGTGGCCTAATTTTCCATACACCTTGAGTTCTCTATATTTGTTGTTTTTGTCTTTTTTTTGGTTTTGTTTTTTTTTGCGTGCAGCATTTCTTATCAACTCCGAGGCTGTCTGTGACTATGTCTTGATTTTCATAATGTGATGCTGATTTATGTACAGACAATTGTGAATAACTTTTCATACCCCATATCTGCTCTTCAGTACACATACCGTCAGACAGGGGCCCTGCAGGTTTGAATAATTGCAGCAATGAATATTCCATAGCAAAGATAACACGCAGCGTTATTTAAAACCCCACAGACGCAATAGTTTCATCATAACACTCATGATAAAACTGACTGTGACATACATCGCGAGACACCTCCCTCCCATTTTACAATATGCTCTTCCGCACTGAGCGGTGAAATGAATTCCCACACGTCATCATCTCCCAAACCTGCACCCCCTCTATTCACATCAGTCCCTTAGAACAATCCGTTAATTCACCCAGATCACAATCCGCACAGATTCAATTATTCCTGAAACCATAACCATAATATAGAACAATGACAGGGCTATATATTCAAACCAATATTTATTTGTAATAATGCCGGCAGTCTCTCTGTCAAAGCCCCACCAGACAGGTGGAAAAGGCACAGAGCGGAAACAGGACACAGTCTATTGAAAAGCCCTGCTGATTTATTAATGCTCACCCACTTAAAAGTCATTTCATTTTTCCATGCCTTCCATCCACATAACACTATATGTGTGCATGTCTGTGTCTATTTGTGAATCCGTATTTTTGAAATGCACAATATATTCCACTGCTAACATTCCCTCTTGTTTGATATGCGCAAGCTGTACTGATCAATTCAACATACTCAAAGCAGAAGTTCATATTGAGCTTAGGACATGAGGTTTATATCGCTCATGTTTAAATATTTTGATGAAGCCTTCTGCACATTGGTGATGCTTGAGAGGCCAGCACTATCTTGGGCATATTTTTTATGATTGGCTGTGAAGGGGAGAAGGGAAGGGGGAAAAAGGAAAAAAAAAAAAAGATAAATGGTTGTGAATGAGCCAGAAAGAGAGTGAATGCCTCAGAGAACTGAGATGCAGAATTCAGATGTATGGTAACAGATGGCAACCCATGCAGAAATCAAAAATAGTTTTCATTTTTCTTTGATTTCGCAATGGTAATATTAGATGCAAATGGCACCCATACTACAGAATGGATGGTCTCGGAAACAAAGACAAACATCGCTTGAGGTTTGCTTCCCCCACCGCCACTTTCTGTGAAAATGAGTAATGCAGATTTTCTTTTCTTTTTTTTTCACCTGTTTGTGTTCAGCAAATTCATTTCTGGGAAGGCAGAAACTACAGAGGAGCAGACTCCAAACAATCATCTGTCAAATGTGGAGAAAGTCTGGAAAAAAGCCATCATTGTTTACACTTGACCACATTACCAGAGCCACATGAAGAGCATGCACACACACACACACACACACACATAAAAAAAAAAAATTAAAAAAAAATGCCTACACATACACATACGCACATATGCACACACAAACTGACATCACTCAAGCATATAACTCCTCTCCGAGTTGTTTGGCTCTAATTGCAATATGTCTCAAAAGCCAGGTCCCTGCACCACGTAGTTGTTTTTACAGCGAGAGAAATTAATTCTCATTGTGTGGCTGTTGTAATGTCAGAGATGAGGACTGCCCTGACCTGAGCTTGAACTCATCAGTTGAAATGAAGTTGTTCACTGAGCTGTAGAAGACAAACCATAGTTGCTGCGGATTAATCAACCCCATCAGACCACATGCAATAGAGGGCTCCCGCAGGAAATGGCTTGCAGCCCACCTCCACTTTGACCCCAGGAAACGTTGGATTGTGCATGAGTAAAGAGCAAGACCCTGATGTGTATATGATATATTAAATTATATAGAGACTTAAATTAGATGTCTCACCTAATGCACAGTTGTTGATTGGTGCACTTGTGTATGTGTATTTTATGAAGTGCAGTTTGGTCTCTTCCTGTCTACCATCATTTGTTTTGGTTGCTCTTTCAGTATGTGTGTATATGGCTGCATTTTTACAACGCAATTACGGCACTGAGCATGTTATGATTTTTTGGTATGATTTCTACACTGTGCCATATGTGGTGCAGCTGTTGGGTAGCGCAACCATGCAAAAAAAAAAAAAAAGAAAGAAAGAAAGAAAGAAAAAAAGCACTTTCTCTGGTGTTGCATTCCAGATGTCCTTGAAAAACACACTTCAGACAAAAGGAGGGAGAGGAGATGAGTTGGTTTTGGAAAGAGTTGTCATTTCTAGTGGATTTAGTCTGGCCATTTATCAGTCTGCAGGAAGCATTTCCACTAAATTGGATAGCATATAGTGAAGCCAAATGTGTCACTTCAGATGGAAATATCAAGATCTTATTGTAAACATTTGGAAGCCGCTCGACATGGAAAAATTCTGACGAGCTGGAGAAACAATGCATGTGCAACATCAAAAGGATGAGCTGTGATGATTCAAATTCTCAGATGACCACATTCTGAATTTTCATGAGGACGGCTTCTATGCTTATTGGTTTGTCAAGTTAAAAAAATAAATAAATAAATAAAAAATCTTTGTTTGTGAAATCTACCAAGCCCATCAAAAAGGTGGAAAACAAACATCCTTTGCTTGACTTGTGTTTTACCTTTGTGTCCTTTTCATATACTGTAAACCAAACTCCCTTCCTTTGCCTTGTGTCCAATGTCGTTGGCAGTATGTGTAGGTAAGTCAGTGTAGCTATCATAGGCTGTGATGGGGCTTCAGAGGCTAGATGCTAAAAGCCATACATTATGTAGCTGTCAAGGGAGGTTGATTTGTCAGAGTCTTTAGAATTTCCTGGGTATTGGAACTAGCAGCTTTTTGCTTTTGTATAAAACTTTGATAGGCGGAAGAGAATGGAATATGATCTCATTATTTTCTGGCTTTGCACAAGCCTGACCATATGATTTACTCACCGCCTTCTAAACACAGAAAGAGAAAGCACGAGAGGAAGAAAGAGGCAGCCCGCTTGAGTCACTGCATTTGCACGCATTAGAGTTTGCAAGACTAATGTTTTGGAAAACAAGAATAGGGAAAAGTAGAATGCTGCGAATGGCTCTGCGTGACTGGATTTGGTTTGAAAAGGATATGTACGCTTCTGAGGAAAGGTTCCCAGTGATATATCCAACTGGAAATTTTTAATCTCACAGCTGAAAACTTTAAATACAAAAGCCGCTCTTCAGTATCAGTCACTCTGCCTGTTTTCAGAATTGCTACAGCTTACAGCCTCAAAACTGATCATTCCTCCCAGCGAGACAACTTATACTGGCGCTTGTGTAAACTTACACAACAGTGATTCTCTGAAATTATTCCGTTCTCAACCAAGTTAATCAAATATCAAATCCAAAAAAAAAAAAAAAAATGCCAGCGTTATTGCCCCAATCATACTGATTCTATGTTAATTGCTCTTTAGTATGCACACATCGTGTCATTCATATTTTGTTCATGTACACATCAGCAGAATAAACACTGCCCATTGTCACCACAGTCTGCTGTGAAACAGTGTTTCACCCATTAGCGGAAACAATCAGTAAACAATGGCTATACGAGTGCAGTTGGATCTTTGTTTTCCAAAGCTGCTGGGCAATGTACAATATAGAGAGCACTTCACGTCTCCATCCAGCACCAAATCTCTTCCAGTGTTTGTCATACACACCATTGTTGAAGTACTTACAAAGATTGAAGATTATCTCCCCCTCGCTGGGCAGCGCATGTTTGCAGCAGAATCGCACATGTATAATTCATTGGGAAAATAAATTGTCAAGACTTAAAAGAACACAATGCATTTTGTACTGGGCAACACTTTGCTTTTTACCCTCCAAATTATTTATTGTTTCCTCTACTCCCTCGGGCCTTGGTCTGACCTTCAGCAACTTCTAATTGGCTCTGTTGCCATACTGCTCTCTGTGTTTACCCCTTTCTGTGCCTCTGTTGTTCTGTGCTACACACACTAACAAAACCGATGAAGCCTTGCCTGCAAATGGAGTACAAATACAGATATACAGTATTGGAAAAAAAAACATTTTCCTCTCTCTTGCTCTGTGCTGTTTATTGATTCATTGCCATTATTTGTTCAATGATGTGTGGTGCTCTATCACAACTAATAGTCTCATTATCAAATACATTATCCAGAGGACCCACATAACAAGGCTTAATTAAAAGCAGAGCAGAATGTTAGCAGTGCCATTTTCCTGCTCCCCCATCACCTTCGTCCTCCCACTATATTCAAGGCAAACAATAAAGCTTTAGCTGTATATTCATCTGCACAAAGTATCCAAAGCAGGACTATACTTTTAAGAGCATCGACTTTCAGTGTGATTGCAATCACTTCAAATACAGAAGGAACTGATTAATGAAAGTACAAGTGCCCCTATCTAACATCCTGGCAGTGAGAGCATGTTGTAAGATCATTTTTGACAAACCGTTTGGTGCAAACCGTTTATAGCTGTTGCAAACAATAGTGCAAATGCCTGTGTGACCCCACCATACATGGATCATTGGTAAATAGCATGAAAGATGGATAACCTCCCATGGAAATATTGTGATTGTCCTATACACTTTGTCCCGTATGTCCGTGCTAATCAGTGTCAGTGCTAAATCCAATATTGCCTTTAGCCATTGCCTCAAAAGTCGCTTCTACACTGTCTTTCATTTGCAGAACAACTTTGCCTCTTGTTTGAAAGAATACATATGTGTAATACTAATTCAGACAATATAGATTAATATATATTGAGACAACTCATTAGTCTCGGTTGCTCAGTGAGAAAATTTGTTGTCATATTTTTATTTATTTTTTTTATTCATAATCTTTGTGGCCATCGGAAAATGCATCAGCACAGGTTTCAATGTTCATAGATGACAATAATGATAACAAAAGCAATCATAATCAAATGCAACAGAAATACACAAACATATATTTGAAATCTATAAAATTCATTAAAACAAAATTGCCACCCAATTTGAATTACGATGCAGCTTTGTCAGAATAATGGGACAGTAATGAGACAGCACACTGGAATGCCAAATTACATGAAGCTCTTATAACTTCTTCATTTTTGAAAACACTGGACAATGTAAACAATAAAATTATTAATCATCTCAGGCCTAAATTAACGTAAATTCATGGCCTTCTCAGTGCTTTCCAGAAAACTGTTTCTTGCAGCAGCAGCGGCGGCAGGGTCTGTGGAGTGCATTTTCAGCAGCAGCGACTTTACCGAGTGACTACAGGAATACTATAGGAGCGCTAGGCGGCAGTGTGTTTGTGTGCTTTGCTTGCTCTGTGCGTGGCCACACATTGCTATTTGTCACTTTGATCATGAAGATGTGTCTTGGAACAAAGACGTTATATTAAAACTTCTCGGTTCACTGCAGGGGTCAGGATAGATGATTTGAATCGCTGAGGGCAGATGTGTTTAAAAGCAACAATATTGTGTGCTGTTCATAAAAAAAAAACAAGGATTATTCATTGAGTGAGAAAAGGGAAAAAAAAAAAAAAAAAAAAACATATGGAAACATCTTACACATATCCCTGGACACCCTGATGAGACTTTTTAATAGAATTATCTGTGCCATTATCCATCTATTGTTTAATGTGAAAACTCATCAGTCATGCTGCTTTTATGCTATTAGACTCACAGGCAGAACAGGGGGAGATGGGAGGCTTGTTGCTCCAACGTCTCACACAGTATTACATAAAATTACATAAACAATAGTATTTGATATGTTATTAGGAGTGGAGGAGGGGGTTGGGATCGGGGGGCTCGGCTCCACTGAGGTCTTTGTAATTCCCTATTTGATAGTGAGGCTTACAGCAATTAAGATGTTTAATTTAAGGATTTAAGCAATAAGGATTCAGACGAGTAGGAAAAAAAAAAGATGGGCGGTGGCTGAAGTTTGGGGTGGATCTGACTACATTTGAATGCTGATGATTCTCGTTCTCCCTCTCCATCTCACCCCCTCTCTCTCTTTCTGTCTTCATCTTTCTCTCTCCCCCTCTCTCACTCTCTCTCTCTCTGTGTCATCTCCTTCTCTCTCTTTCTCTTTCTCTCCCCCTCTCTCTTGAAGTCTCCAAGGGACTGAGAGGGATGTGAGGAGAGTTGATCGTTGCATTGCACTGATAAGCAAAAATGTTTCCAGAGCGTAAAGGAACTCTGTGGTGTGTGAGAGGGATAAACCATAATCTGCAGCCACACACTGAACTTGACTGCTAATATTTGCATTGGAAATCAGGCGGAAGTTATGCTAAGCTTTCCCCATTATAGCCTGGCGCGCATGTGAAAGGTCTTCCCCTCCTTCATTTGAATATGGCCTCTTATGCATTAGGAAAATACACATTTGGAGGAGTGGAGGATGGGATGACAATTTATGAGGATGCATTTTTGAAATTATCTTCTAGCGAGGTGAACCCCTCTACCCCACCCCCCTGTCTTTCATTCCTGTCTCACTCCCTCTCTCTATACAGTGCATAAACCCGTCTGAAAACCTAAGTGAAATGTTTAATGGGGATTAACCTGACTATGAATGTCACGTAAAATGTGTGTTTTTCTTGAGCAAGAAATAAAATAAAATAAAACAAAATCCTCTCAGTCATAGCTGTACAAAATATATAGTTAGTACATAATGGCTTAAGCAGTTTTGTAAATGTGCTTAATTTAAGATCCCTGCCTCTGCCACGGAATAAGGTTGAACCAAAGACATAATCTTAGGTTTTCACACTATCTTTGTATTGCACATGAGAGAGCTAAAATGAGCTCCCTGATCAGATCATTGCATCTTAGAAACCCCAGCACACCAGTGGGAATTCACAACCCCCTTTACTTTTATTTTGTTAAATTGCTATGTTTTCTCCGCTCTCGCTCTCTTTACCCTCTTACTTTCACATTTCCCTGAACTGCATTTTTTTTTTTTTTTTTATTAAACCAGTAACTTTGTTCTTTCCCCATGAATAGACCCACCACAGGAAATGTGTTCATTTGATCAATGCTGTGTTGTGCAGGGTTGATAAGATTAGCAATCAAAAGCATTAGTGGTTCAAAGCGTTACAGTAAATGTTCTCATTATTAAAAATCAGTGAATTAAAGGGGGCGTTTCTTGAGGGGAAATCACACTGCCACCGTCATGCATATCTGTTAACATGAAGAACCACACAGCAGAGGGTAAAATTCTTAAAGGGAACGCTCCAGTGTGACTGCTCTCTGTATGATATTGTTTATATGAACTGTATTTATCTTTAAGTCATGTAACCACACAGCTATTGACTTTATAACATAGGTTCTTAAGTCCAGAAACAAATTAATTATGATTTCAAATGTGAATTGGTCAAAATTAATGTGAAAAGTGAGATTTTGTGCTTCTTTTTCCCCCTCCCACTGGCCTGTTTTTTTTTTTTTTTGTTTTTTTTTTCTGTATAATGGTCACTTACATACCAGCAACATTGCACGGTACTCATCCACTTGCATGCATCTAATCACTGTTTAGAGTTTCCAGGTATGAGTACTATCATTGTTCTTGTCCTCGCCAGCAATAATGGAGACATTGTCTTTGGACCACCCAGCCAGCTTCCTATAGCCTATGCTATAGTGGTATTTCATATGCTATAATAATTTTCCGACTAACTTCTAATTATAGTCAGTGTTTTCAGTCTTGTGCCCAGAGGATACCTAAAGTGTTGGATGTACATGATGTAATTGAGTTTAATTATATAGTTTAGCAATGTAAACTATTCTATACAGCTATCATCATAACTGCTGTGTGTGAACTCATTAAGCTGCTGCACCATTCAATCAAACTCAGAAAATGCAGTTGAAAAAAAAAGAAAGAAACTTCGAGTCACATTTTATTTCCAGTTGCAAAATATTAAGATTTTATACATTTAAGTTAATGGCTTTGTCAACATAAACATTCATATACATGAGGGGTGTCCAACTGTGGCCTGTGGCTTGTTAGAACGTAGTCGGCGACAATAAATTACACTGTATATACAGTGTACTTCTTAGTTTCAACACTAGATGTCGCTGCTGTCTTAAACGACTACTAGACCTACCTGCGCAATAATCGCTCATCGATGAAAAAATCTGGCCACAGTTGATTAAACATGACTGAAACGAAAAGATGCAAAATAGCAATTGAGTGTAGAAAATTTCAGACATGATGGGAAAATGATTTTTTATTTATTTGTTTTACAGAAGTCAAAGGAAAGTTTAATTGTTTGATTTGCGAGGAATCAGGGAAAATTATGGTGTTATGATTATGATGTTCGAGGACGTTACAAAACAAAACATTATTTCTACACCTCGTACAATGGTGCAGTGTGAGAGTAGAAAGTTAAGCAAAATGGTAGCCAGCAAGTTCGCTCAACAACAGCAATTTTTTGTGCTGACATAATGCAAGAAACTACCACAATGGCCAGCTAGGCGGTGGTCCAGCTCATCACATGACACGGAAAACCCTTCTCAGTGGGTGACTTTACAAAGGAATGCCTCATTAAAGTCACTGGGATAATGTGCCCGGAGAAATTGAAGGAATTCCACAATGTTAGTATGTCAGGAAACAAAGTTGACAGGCAAATTGAAGACTTGTCAGCTAATTTAAATCATCAAGTGTGTTACTCGATTGCATGTGACAAGAGCACAGATGCCACAGACAATTGTAGCAGGAAGCTGATGACAACTTGTGCACCACAGAGGAGCTGCATGAGTGTAAAGGGCATAACAATGGGTTAGGATCAGTTGTGTCGACAACATGGACCTTCCATGGGACAAGCTGTGTGTGCAGGATGGGGCTCCAGCGATGACCTATCAGTGGAATGGGATAACATCTGTGGTGTGCAGGAAAGTTCACAACAGTGGAGTAAGTCGGGTAAAATGCACGCCAAGAAACACTCAATCAAACACTCAAAAGCTCAATCACCTAATTCGATCATGAGCACTCAATCAAAGGGAAAATCAGGCTTTCTTATCTGAAATCAACACTGAATACGGTGACGCATTCTCTCTGGCCTGCAGTGGTCTATTCCCTGAGATCTGAAATTGGCAATTGGACATTTTTTATAGAGAAAGACTGACCTCTTCATGAGCTGGCTGACCCTCTATGGTTTACTGACCAGGCTTTATTAGTTGATCTAACTAGTCAAGTTAACACACTGAACACACTCAGCTGTACGCACACTTGAAAGCATTTTGTTTGAAGCACTGTCTTTTTGAGAAACAACCATGCAGCTTCAATGTCGCGCACATCCCTACAATGTCAGAAATTAGGTCCGCTTTTCCAAATGCCAACCTTTCTGCAAAAAAAGGAAAGTGTATGTCGATGATCACATCTCTTATGACAGAATTCAGTCAGGGCTTCCAAGAATTTGCTACCATTGAGAGAGACATCCAGCTGTTTTCAGCCATCTTCCAACCAACCAACAAGTGGAAAGAGAGTGTGCAATTAGGAGCGAGTGGAATGCAATACAAAGATCCTCTGCAAAGTCGACATCAGCTTCTCCAGCTACCCGAGTTCTATCGAAGTTTGGAAAAGGATAATTTACTCTTTGAGTCTACTACAATGAATCTGTTCGGCACCACAGACGCGAGCAAACATTTTCTCTGATGACTCTGAACGAAAGCCGAGAACCAAGATGACCAATGGCTGTCTCTGCGATGTTCTGGGTTTTAAGAGTGGAGCAGAGCACATGCCGTTTATGTAAAATAAATTTGTTAATCAAGTGGGTATTTTCTTGTGTTAGCTAGTACATTATCTGTCTCTCCAATGCACAGTATCAAAATGAAAGTCCTATTAACCATTCTCTATATTGTTCTGTTTAGCCCAGTTTTAGTGCTCTATGTCGCCTTCTGGAGGTGAGGCGTGGAATATGCCGAGTACGTAGAATGTCTACCTTTATATATTTCTGGTTTTATCCACTGAAATACAGCAGCACTGACATGAACAATAATTTTAACCATTATAACTAAATCAAAGAATGCCATGCAATAGGGAGCCAATGCTTGCTGTTGTATTTTTTTTTTCTCTTGGAGTTACTTCACTTTTGTTTAGAAATGACAACTGAATAGTGTAACTCAAGGCAGTGCTTCAAAATATCCTGTGAGTATGCTGTGGTAAAACATGAGGACATCACATAGTTATGTGCAGTTGAGATGACAAGCATTTATTGCATTTCCACATGACCAAACATTAAGAGCATAGCATCTGAACAGGCTCTGCACAAGCTCTGGCTTTCAAAAGTGATTTTTTTTTTTTTTTTTTTTTTTTTTTTAATAATGTAACATCATTTAGAATCACACAAGGGGGAAAAAACTGTGTGAAATTGTGCAGATAATCAGCTAAATCTCTCAACATGAAAAGATAATTGCTCCAGAAATTAGCTGTACCTGAGGTCCATTCGTTTGGTCATGGCTAGTTTCATATATTGCAATGATCGGATATTAGTGCTAATTAGAGCTGGGTCAGAGTTCTTGAAGGTCGGACGTTAATGCGTGGGATCATTGAAATGGTAATTATAAACAGATTAGAAAGTTATGGTGCTTTATGGGGGGCTGCTGGGTAATTAGTCTTCAGCTTTGTACGGTTTAGTGTAATAAAGGATTATCAATGACTGAGACTGACTCAACTAGGGATGACTTAGCAGAAAGAAGGAGGATTCATTTTCTTTATAATATTTACAACTGGGAATGGAAAACAATTTCACACAGGTTGGCACAATTTAGAAAGAAAATAGATAAATAGATTATAAACAAACAAAAACACATAACCCTCTCTCACCTGATGTTGGATTTTGGTGTTAGTGTTGCCATTGGTTCATTGATGAAATTTTACCACATGCCACTCATTCCAACACACTTCCTCTCACACATTCATGAATTACCATTGTCTCATTCCTCCCTCTCTCTCTCTCTCTCTCTCTCTCTCTCTCTCTCTCTCTCTTTCTTTCTCTCTCTCTCTCGCCCTCCTTATCAGTAAAGGAACTGGCTACCATTTAGGGTTAACTGAAAACTGAAAACCGTCTATTCACTGCTTCATCCAGAGTCAAAACAGAGGAAACCACACTCTGTCTGTATCCCTTTGTCTAGTGCACACACACACACACACACACACACACACACACACAGTGTAAATACGCATACACTGTTTATTCCATTTTAAACCTCTGAGATCACACTCTTAAACCGCCTCTGAACTCAGGGGTTGAGATTGTGTATCTGTCCATCAAGCTGAGTGATCAGCAACTTCAACCTTTACTTGAATTGGAAGGTCAGTTAAAAACAAAGTGTGATCTAATTTAGCTTGACAAAGGTTTTACTTAAGGGGTGTTGATGGATTTTGAATGTTAGGCTGTCGTTTATTTATTGATTTATTTTTGTTCAGCAGACACCACGCTGTGGATTACGAAATACCCAACAAACCTTGAAACTTGCTTCTCTATCTTCATTGAACATTATATATGAAACCCATTATTGCCAAATAGTGATGTTAAAAAGCTCCTCTTGTCAACTGGAATACCAATAAAGTTCAACAAAATTCAGTCAGGGTCAGTGGTCCCTATTCTTCTCTGTGCCAGCCAAGTGATTCTTTGCTGGTGGAACTACAAAGGTCTGTAGACTGGCCTCAGACGTTTTCTTTCCTTTAGCCCTCTCTCTCCCTCTTCCCCTATCTCATTCTCTGTCTTTTTCTCCCCTCTTGCACTGTCTCTCCATCTTTCTTTCTCTCTCTCTTTCTTGTTCTGATATCTAGAAACAGTGGCAAGATGTCTTAAGGGGCTTGGGCTGACTCAGCAGATCAGAAGAGGGAAAAGTACTGCTGCTGCAAGGCTGTCTATGTATGTTTGTGTGTGTGTGTGTGTGTGTGTGTGTATGTCTGGTGGCAGCATGTCTTTATCACTGCGCATGTCTGTGTTTGTAGCCGGGAGCTTCAAACCACGCTGTCCTCTTCCTCCTCGATGAAATTGTCATCAGAACATGAAAGCATCAAAACATCAAACAGGACCTTTAATTGTACTTGTGTGTGTGTGTGTGTGTGTGTGTGTGTGTGTACGCGCGCGCGTGCGTGTGTATGCATGTGTGTGTGCGAATGTGTGCGTGTGTGTGGAGAGGTGGTATTTGGTAGTTTGTGTGCATGCTTGTCTGCAGGCCTTTGGTTGTTTGCGTGTGTATCCCCAGGCCTGTGTGTATTTCTACATTTCTACATGCATGTCTGTGTGTGTGTGTGTGTGTGTGTGTGTGTGTGTGTGTGTGTGTGTGTGTGTGTGCACGTGTGTGTTTGTTTGAATTTGTTTGTTTAGACGCATGTGTGTGTGATATGAATGTATGAAATTGTGTAAGAGTGGACTGAGTGGACACTAATCATGTTAACTCATACATGCTTATCAGTAATCTATCTGTCACAAAAATATAGTAAGTCTCCTATATGAGTCTGCATCATCCACAGGCCAAGCAGCTCATTCAAAAAGATGACTAAAATAAACAATTGTAAACACTTGCATGACATTGCTACTGACTGGATAATATTGCCAATTCTTGTGAGACAAATAAGTAACCTTGGCTTCAAAAACAAGCCCAATAAGCACACTGCGTTTTGAAATTTTCAACAGTGCTATTGCAGTGTTTACTCTGTAACGTTATTGCTTTGCTTGATAATTCTTGTTTTATTCCATATCGCTCGCTGTTTGGGTCTCAGTTATGCTTCAAGTTGAGCTTGAAGTGTTAAAACTGCTTCTTCTAATCATGATATAAATTATATGGCGACTAAAAAGCATCAAGCTGACACATTTTAAAACAAGCCTCGATTAAAAAAAAAATGTAATCTGTGACTTTCAGTTTTGTTTTGTTTTGTTTTGTTTTTTCAAGTGGCGTTGGATAAAAACAAGCCCAAAGTCATTTATTTAGCAAACTTGGCAACTGTGATGGACCCAGAAAGTACCCAGAAAATCTCTGAGACATCAGATGCATTTTTACAGTCTCATAACAATACAAAACATGCATGCATGGAACCCAACATACAATAAAAGTAATTTTCCAAATTCACTATTGAAGTATTACACAGCTGCCTTTGAAAAGACATTAGGGGATGAGTTTTCAATCAGTTTCTTTCTCTTTCTCTGCCTGGCTGCTTGTCTGGTGTCTCTCTATCACTTTGCCTCTCTGTCCCTCCATCCCTCTGTCTATCCATCCATTTGTCTGTCTGTCAGTCTGTCTGTCTGCGACAAAGACGACAAGCCTGTGCATCTCTGATCGCACCCCCACCCAGCCCCCGCCGCCACCCCCACCCACCCAATAGTTCTGCCGAGGCGAGATTAAACAACAAAGTGGCTCGATTAATCCATTTGAAGTGATGCGGCATTAGGGCTTGGAAGGAGATGGGCTAACAAACACACACAGCGTCGCAGCTGTGTGGGCTGCAGATAGAGAGAGGGGGGAGTGAAATTAATTGACCTCCATGGTAGCAATTAAAAACAAAGAGGGGGGAAAACAAAACAAAACATGGGCTCGTGCCTGTGAAACAACACGCCGCTGCTGCTTGGATGGAGAGATGGGAAGAGAAATGGGAATGGGCCTGAAGTGTGCTTGCTTGATTGGCTGGGCGGAGGGATGTGGGAACTGGCACGTGCGTGTGCGTGCATTCTGCTAAACACACCATAAACATGCACTTTCCCGTGCACAAACACACGCACATATCCCTGCGTACACACACGCATACAAAAAAAAAAAAAAAAACACACATTCTCACACGCAAAACCAGAGGCCTGCGTGTTTTGTTTTTACGACCCTCAGAGTCACATTTCAATCACTTTCAGGTTTTTCACCAGACTGAATGAAGGAGGGATTAACAGCAATACTATCAAAAAAGCTTTTGTTTATTCCCGTTTCAAATGGAAAGGGATTTGAACTATCATCGTAATAGCAAAATGACATCAAACTATCAATAAACAACACCTTCCAAAACCAGTATAATGCTGAACAACACAGCGTGCTCATACCTTCACATCTCTGCACGCTTTCCTGAATCCAAGCTGAATTGTACTCTTTGACTGCTTTGTCTATCTTTCTTCAGACCTTTTTTTTTTTTTACTGTAAGCATCTCCCTCTGATTGAGCATTCAAGCTGAAATACAGAGGGCCTCCCACATATCCAGCTTGTTGTTTCTTGTGTGGATAATGTCGTGTGTTCAAGCGTTCGTTTTTTCTTAATCCTCACTTTATCCTCCCTGATATAAACCCAGTGATTTTTTGGCAGGAGGGCCAACAGCGCAGCAGAGGCATGCCAGTGGCAGAGACTGTCTTTGATCCTTCATCTGAACCACACACCTGAGTGATGATGGCTCTGCTTGTAGCGTTATCCCTCTGTACTCCAAGTCTTTCATTACGTACCCCTCCCATGAATGCTGTCATTGATGGGCAGTGGAGACACCCATGTTTAATGTGCTTATAGGCCTTTAGAGGAGATCACTTCAGGAGCTGATGTTTTGTCTTGCAAAGATGAGCAGCGAAGAGGACTCCAGGGGGTTTTGCAACTATTTAATAGCCTCTGTTTGCTAAATTGGCATCCTGTTTGCAGAGCGCATATGAATGCATACCATGCACTTTGAGTTCTGCCCTATAATGTCTTGGCTTGATTCACCCTCCCATCCTGTTACAGCTGTATATAACTTCATAAACATGTTTCAAAAACAATACCACTCCCTTTATAAATGTGTGGTAAATGTTACACACCACAAATGCATAGAGTAACAAACTGCACTAACAGCACTACACTGATCTGTATTGTACTTTTTTGAAATGTTGCATTGTTTAATGAGTGCGGTAGTACCAGCTATTTAGCATGCAGGCAGAATGAATAGCTGTATATGTTTGTACAGATTCCTTAGCTTTCTTGTGGAAGGAAGGACTTCATATATTGTCTTCAAAATGATTTTCTGTGATATTAGATGATGGTTTCCAAAGAGCAGGAGTGACCAGAGAAATGTAGACACACATGGAAAAGATATGTACATGCAAAAAACTTACTTTAACTAAATTAAACGGAAGAAATTATCCCAGAATAGAATGACATCTCAACCAAAAATCCTTGTGGATGACCTCTGGCCCTAATAGTGAAAAAGTGTTTATTCTGAGTAAGTGGATATTTATGAATTGAGGATAATGCTGCTTGATGTTGCAGCATTGTGTGAGCAGTGCTAGAAATTTGTAAATGGGTGCAAACATGTTTATAGTCCTGCTGTGAAAACATTGTCTGTTTAGAAGGCCATCTAGAGGTTCAGACCCAGACTGCAGTTCTCAGCTCCAACCCAAAACACATGGCCACCGACATCAGTCACAGAAATGACACATGCTGCTTTCAGAACCTGAGCGTCGCTTTTTCCAAATGAACTGATGGCAAACAGTGTTCTTTAGGTGCAGTCCTGTTGTTTGTGTGTGTTTTCAGAGGTCTCGACGTGCTAGCTGGCCGGGAAACGCCACGTTTTGATGTAAAAACCAGAGCAACATCTGTGTTTCATTCACATTCTTAATACAGTTAAGCCAGCCTTATATTACATCCCTTCACTTCTCAGCTGACTCAAATGAGAAATATGTACTCAGTGTTCGCTTCTGTTTCCTCCCATTTAAGATTATGTCATTTTGATATACACACAGTGAAATATGGAAAATATCAGCTCTCTCCCTTAACAATTTCAACATTTTTCATTTCTTATGGTTTCTTATGGCCCCTAATCCGTCTCTATTGGGACGTCAGGTTATTGTATTACAGACATATGTCTTTAGTCTATCCTCTGCTGAGAGGGGAAAATTGGATTTATGACGAACAAAATACTGCAGGGAATTCAATATTAACCAGGAACTTGTATGAATGTGTTCACTTGTTACTCTGTGTCACTCAATGAGTGTGTCATAAAATTCAGTGTCATGTATAGGGAGCACTATATTTTCTTTTGAGCGAGTGTTTCTGAAACGCTTTTAAGGACTCCAATATGGGTTGAAAGATAGGAAAAATGGGTCTGTGTATTGCTCTGGAAAAAAGCTGTTGACTTCCCAGGTCACCGTAGGAGCGGTGGCAGAGTGCAAGAAAGCAGCTCAGCAGGATGTACACAGGGTAAACTGCTTAGATTATCTTACAGAACCACGTTGATAATCATATTAAATATATCAGAGAGTACAAAATATTTTTTAAAATTCTAAGGAAAAAAAAGAGTTTACTTCCATGCTTGAATTATGACACAATGAACCTTTATTCAAGTGCTTTGCTGGTTCTAGTTAGTACCTGACGTCAGAATGTGCTGTTGTGTGTGTGTGTGTGTGTGTGTGTGCTGTAACCTGTTGCATGTTCTGCTGCAGTGTCTTCTCCTCTGCTTTAATGTAAACTGCCCTGTCATCACATCCTCATATTTGCATTTGTATTTACTTTTAAACAGAATTGATTTGTCATGAACTTCTCTTTACAATGAAAAGTTCATCTGTGGAAAACATGTGACCTCCAAATAAATTAATAAACCTTAAACATCCCTTAAAAAAAAACAAACAAACAAAAAAAAAAACAAACTGTAAAGCAGAAACTGTAATGGCTTTCTTTCTTACTTTCTTTCTTTATTCATTTATTCTTTCTTTATTTCTTTATTTCTTTATATTTAGTTAATTTATTCATTTAGTTAAATAATAAACTTAGGCAGGTAATGGTTAGGTAATGTATTATCATTATTATTATCATTATTATTATTATTATTATTAATCTTGGTATTATTTATTTTAGTTCCTTGTTTAGTCATTTAGTCAATTACATCTAGTCAAATTATTTATTCATTTTTATTTAGTTAATTTGTTTCTTAGCTAACTTGTTTATTTAGTTGGTTAACTTGTTTAGTCCTTTAGTTAATTATATTTAGTCAACTTATTTATTTATTTATTTATTTATTTATTTATTCAGTTAGTTAATTGATTTACTTATTCAGTTAGTTAGTTAACTTGTTTATTGAGTCAGTAGGTTACCTTAGTTATTTATCTAATTATTTATTGAGCTAGTTACTTACTTAGTTAGATTCAGTTAAATAAATCAAAAATAAATAAATAAACAAACAAACAATTTTTTCGCCTGAAGGTCCTATCCCAACATGTTCAGCTTTGTGATGGACTGTGTTTTATGTGAAATGCTGGACTGTCCGGCTGTGTCAGTGTGCATCACCTCTCATATCATTTAGCTGTTGTGTGGAAACTGACACAGCGTTTCCTTGTCACTCTTTATGCTGAATCCATTCACAGAGGCCACATTTTATCTGCTCATGCAGACGAGGACAAGCACAGAGGCTTATCATGTGCCATTACCACCACTCTCTCTCTCTCTCTCTCTCTCTCTCTCTCGCTCTCTCGCTCTCTCTCTCTCTGGCTTCAACTATTTCAGCAAGTCTGCCACCAGACCTCTTGCTCTTGCCATAAATCACTTCAGAACAGACAAACAACACAGAGTGAACACAGACTCGAAAAACCTTGTTCATTTGTAAAGGAGATGCAACCAAGTTTGACATATTATGAGATACGCATATCGCTCCACTGATCAGGATCTAAGCTCGCATGAGACAACAGCCAATTTCTACAGATATGCAATGAGCTTAGCTTTCTGATAAAGTGATGAGACGATGGGGGACTTTGTGTTGTGGCATGAGTTGTATTGATGCAATCTTTGTGTAAACATAAGAGGAACATTTATTGTCGATAATTAGACATTTTAATGCCAATTGTAGTTCAGAGATGTAAAGTGCTATCTTAACAAAACTAAAAAAAAAAAAAAAAAAAAAAAAAAAAAGATATTATTATTTTAAGGTCTGTGTTGTTTGTCCAATCAAAAAAAGCTTTCATCCAAACAGGTACTTCTGTTACCGCACCGCAAATGGTGTGTGCAAGCACTTATTATTTCAACATTTAATAACAGACAACCCTAATAGGTCCCTAGTGGATGCTCTCTGTGTGTGTGTTGGTGTGTGTGTGTGTGTGTGTGTGTGTGTGTGTGTGTGTGTGTGTGTGCATATGGGTGTGTGTGGTGGAGGGGTAACTGAGAACAGAAATAGGAGGAAAAAAATGAAAAGGGGTTAATTTGGTTTGGCTCAGGTAAGGTAATTATTCCTTTCCCCCACTTCACTGCACACTCATAATGATTATTAACAAGCTTAAAGTACTTGAGGAGCACAGGGAGCTGGTGGCTAACAATACAAGGCCTGGGAAAGGGGGGATGGATGGAGGGATGGAGAGAGAGAAAAGGGAGGATGGGAAATCATTATGCTAATGAGGCTGGCCATAATACTTTCCAATCACACAGTGCCCATGATAATCTGCTGGGAGGAACCTGGGTTACCAGGGTCACCAGTTTGTGCCACAGCACTCTTTTTTTTGTCTCTCTCATTTCACATATTCTCACTTTTTTCTCTTTCCCTATATTCTGCCATTTTCTCACATATTCTTCACCTCTCCTTCCTCTTTCTCCCTCTGACATGTAGGCCTATGTGTGCATGTGTGGCAGTGGTTCGGCATTTAAGGTCAAAAGGGTTGTAACACGTGATTAATGTGCGATCAACCATGATTCTCCGGTTAAAATATGGGGAAAATATTAGTTCATCCATTTGGTTTCAGGATCACAGCACATAACATTGTCACTGGCCTTTATGAATCAGATTTATCATTAATATTTTGCAGAACAGAAGTTATCTATAGGTTAAAGAGTAGTTTGGGATCTTTGACATAAAGTTGCTTGAGTTACAAATTGATACTCTGTCACGGGAGATCAGCAGTCAGCAGTCAACGGCGTTAGCAGAGGGAAAATAAATAAATAAACAAATAAATAAATAAATCACAACAAACATGCCAAAAAAAAAAAAAAAAAAAAAAAATGTCTTCAGGACCCACAACATAATACATCATATTTAGTGTATTTTCACAATGTTACTGTGCTCACAGACATAGGCGGAAATCCCGGGGGGGCCGGGGGGGGACAAGACCTCTCCATCCATAAAGTTGTCCCCCCCAGAAAAAAACATTGTTAACACTAATAAATAATTCTGAATAATGTAGTAATATCCAACGAAAGCACAATGCAAGCGGTGCTAATTATAAATGTAAAATAGTGTGTTTTTAAGTGTTAAAAATCTACCCCCACCACCCCCATGCCTCAAAGTGGTTTGGTCCGCATCCTGCTACCGGCAGAGCGGCAGCTCGGTAACTTTCAGTCCGTCCGTCAGCCTGAGAGGCAGAAGCCTGATGAGAACTAGCAAGAAAACCTCCTCAAGTGAAAGCCAGTGAGTCATTTATCACACCACTTGTTCACCAGGCACAAGGCTGTAATATCAAAAGCGATATTTTCCCCTGCTTTGTCCAAAACCTGCCTCTTTTAGCTCACTGTTTAAGCTAATAGCTAATGACTGTTTCCAAGCTCAAGCGAGTGCAGGAGGGAGAGAGTGGACAGACCACAGGAGGAGCAAATACTGAGCTTTTTATTCTTTCAAAAAGTCTGTCAGGATATTAATGTCAGAAATAGTTAATATTTTACTGATATTTTGAGTTTGTCTCTAGATAGATATCTATATATCTATATATATATATATATATAGATATATATATATATATATATAGATATATATATATATATATATATATATATATATATTTCTTTTTTTTTTTTTGCATTTTAAATTGAATTATTTTGTGCATAGTTTCATTTCATTTTCTTATTTAATCTCAGAGGGACAGTGTACAGCTCAAACATATACTGTATGTCACTATTTGATGCCTTATCTTGCTTTGTTTTTTGTTGACACTACAATAAATATGTTTTTTGAGGAATAGTTTGATGTAGTTTGATTATTTAAGGTATTTCCTCTAGTTTTAGAGCTTATTTTGAGTTTCTAGTTTTTGTAAAGCTACTGTGATGGACTGTAGTGGAAATAGAACAGTGAGTAAAGAAATTTGGTTAGAGAATTATTGCTTTTAATAGCATTATTTAAAACATATGAACATGCTGAGGGCTCAACACTGTACGGCAAATTTCAAAGGAGCGTAAGAGAGAAAGAGGGTGGTACAGTCGTGCCAGACAGCAATTTTTTCATGTCCCCCCCAACAATTACTTTCTGAAATTTTGCTGTTTATTGTCCCCCCCAATAATGAAATGGGATTTTCGCCCCTGCTCACAGACAACTCCTTCAATGGACCTATTTTCTTTGCTCAGGAATACAAGTATTACTACGCCTGACGGTTTGGATAACACAGACCTACAGTAGCATCATACACAACTTTACAACCTTAACCAAAAATCAAAGTTATCATCATAAGAGTACAGGTAAGTGATACAATGAATCCTAAAAACAGCAATATAGCCATACTAAGTTATGTCAGCTAGCCGTCCTTACAGGTTGAAGTTAGCCTTGATGCTAGTGTTTGGCTGTCTAGGTAAGCTAGTTAGCATGCAGTCTGACATTGACAGTGAATGTCAATAGTGAACAGTAATAATAATAAAGAAAGAAACACCATTTACATTATTATTTTTAGTTTTATTTTGACAATGACTCCTTTTTTTGACATATAAGTTTGCCAGTTAGCTAACTATAGTTTTTTCTGCTTCTGTACAGTGTTTGTATAATTGAAACTTAATGGCTAAAAAGAGGAAAAAGAGGATGTTGTTGTTGTTTTTTTGATTCTGGGTAGAACATTTGATTTTGGAGTTTAAGTATTATGTATTCAAAAAAAAAAAAAAAAAAAAAAAAAAGGAGGCAGGAAAAAACAACAACAACAACAACAAAAACCATCCAAACATTGTAGGAACACAAAAACCATAAGCTTAGCAACACAGGTTTTCAAATCTCTGAATAGAATCCCATATTTCCAGACGGCAGTGGCAGATCCTACGGTTCACCTAATCTGTCTCCATGTGCTTCCTCCTCTCTCTCTCTCTCTCTCTCTCTCTCTCTCTCTCTCTCTCCCCCTCTCTCCCCCTCGCTTGCTCCTTTTCTCTCACTGGGCTGGTATTTCTTGGACATCTGTTCTTGGCAACCACAGCCGCAGCGCAAGTACTGGACCTGCTCCCTGGAGGAGGATGGAGGAGAGACGGAGGCATGGAAGGAGGCAGGGAAGGAGAGATGGAGGGATTGAGCGAGGGAAGATGGAGAGAGAACAGAAAACAAGAGAAGAAAAAGGGTAGGGAAAGAGATTGAGAGACGGCGACACACACACACACACACACACACACACACACACACACACACACACACACACACACACACAGAGTGGTGAAAACAGTAAAACAGCAATATGGAAGAAGGGTGGCAGGTTTTGAGTGAGTCTGTTACCAGTAATTGGGAGAAGGGGGACCACCACAGGGGAGCCGCCCTCTGGGTCACAGCACAGCACTGGGCGGCCTGTTAGGGACTGGGAGGGCCCAGTGCACAACTTACAAGGATTGGGATGATTGAGAGCCGTGCTTTTCTCCCTCTTGAAAATGTTCCTGCTGGAAGGAGTGGACAGGCCTCTGAATCAGCATTTGTATCACTAAATCTCCACTGGAAACAATGCAAATGAAAACACTGCACTCTGAAAACTGTCATCTGAAAAAAGCTCTTTTCCAGCACATCACTTGCTCTAATATTTAGTATTTAGTCTTAATAGTGTGATTTGGTTTCACATGATTTCGTCAAAAACAAGGAGTTGAGATAATCCCACTTGTTTTTAGTGTGGTTTCACTTGTGCCAGGATTCTTGTGAACAAGTGTAAATATGTTAAAACAAGGCAGAATAAGGCAGATCAACACAAGACTCAAAAATGACATTTGATTTGATGAAAATTCTCAGAACAAGTTGATTAAGATTGGAAGAAAAAAGAAAAAGAAAGAAAAAAGAAGAAAAACACGATTTGAGACTGAATGAGACAAAATGACTTCAGTTGGAGAGATTTTGCAGGGCTGACAATAGTTGGTTAGTTTAGTTAGGACTGATTGAATGACTGATGAGTGTACTTTCAGGATTGCTTTGTATGTTTTACAAATTTTCACATTCTTGTCTGCTGTTTTCATTGCCTTGAAATGTTGTAATTATATCTATCACTTTCCTTCTTTCATTTTTCAAACTTATTTTTTCACCATAGAAACTACATCCTTCACACCTACTTCCTAAGAAGCAATTTGCAGCTCAGTCAAAAAAAGCAGTGAAGAATGTGGGATTGTGGAGGGTTCAAAGTAACATTTTTAAACAATTACAGATGGCAGGTCAGAGAGAGAGGGCGAGGGAGAGAGCAAGGCTGAAAGAAAGAGCGAGCAGAACGAGAAGTTGTTGAATTGTCTGGACATATAATTGACAGGGAAATCAGCAAAGGGAGGGAGAGAGAGTTAGCGGTATCTTGACAGGCTTCAGGTTAACATGATTAATTGCCTCCAAGGCTTCTGTGGGCCTGGCAACTTCCTCTGGTTGCTGCTGTGTTGTGTGCTGCAGGGGCCCGGGGCCCTCGGCCTGAGGTGATGCTGCCACAGTTGCTCCTCTTACATATCAGAGTGCAAAATCTTCTCTCTCTCTCTCTCCTTTGCTCTGTCTCTGTCTCTCTCCCTCCTGCTTTCTCATTCTGGCCTTTCTCATTCTTGCCTTGTTCACATTTTCTCTCTCTCTTATTCCCCCTATCTTGTTTTCTCATTCACACTTTTGACTTATTTTGTCTTTGTCACTCATATTTTTGCGCTATGAGTTGAAGTGAAAGAGGGGAGTAAGGGAAACAAGGTCCAATATCGTCTTCAACCTGCTTAGAATCGAAAAAGTAGCCTTTAGAAATTAATATTTCATTTAGAAAACAACAAGAGAAATACAACAATATTCCTATTCCTTATATTCTTTCTCCTTTCTTCCATTCTTTTGGTTTCTCTTCTGTGTTACCCTCCATTACATCTTTTACCTTTTTTACCTTTTACCTTGTTTCCCTGTCCCTCTCTCTATTTCCCCCTCTCTCACTCTCTACCCCTCTTTTATCACATTCAACCCCCTCCCCCCTCCCCCCACCTCTCTCTCTCTCTCGCTCTCTCCACTACTTCCCCTGTTGTACCCTCATACCTCCCTGCTGTTTTTCCCAGAAGAATTTTAGGTTTGTAATTTATTATTTGTGAGCGAAACTGTTATCAGAGTCAGTTTGCTATCGTGGGCCACTTCATTAATCACCTAGCCCTCTCTCTTCATTTGTTCCCAGATAGCCTGTGGTTCGCTGGGTTCCAGGCACTGATATAAATATGGAGCTAAGAACACTCCCCTCCTCTGTTTATCACCCAACAAAAAAACAAAAAGAAAGTTCAGAGATGTACAACAGCGGAAAACTACTTCTTTTATTCCTTGGGTTTTTGTAATATGAACAAGTATAGACAAAGGAACACTGCTTATATAATAGGAAGCTTCGAATTTTATCTGAATTAACTGTTGTTGTGGATTAGTGTGTAGGTGCATGCATGTGAGAGTCTGCCTGAGACACTTTAAAAAAAATATGAAGACGAGTGTTGGAGATTTTGCCTGACAAGTTCTAAGAAGGGTTTTGATCTCCAGATGAGCCAGCCCAACAGTACAAACCGTAAAAATCCCTTGTTGCTTTTGTTGTGCAAAAGCCTCATAATTCAGCTGTTTTGTTTTTTTTCCTCACCTACATTTATATGCTCGTGCAGTTTGCACAGTTGCTGTCTAAGTTTCAGAATCATAAGACTCCTGAAACCCAAGCGATGAACATCCTCTGTAGTCAGTATTCTTGGAGAAGCAATGCAGATAATTTACCTTGCACCTTATTGTACTATAATCCAGCTAGTTTTACAAACATGCTTGGATGTGTTTGGTTTAAATGGGGTGCTAACAAAAAGTGCTCAAACAAAGGCTTTTTAAAAGCTAACCTGAGCTATAATGATTTTACCCTGGCTCTGTTTCCATTTGATTTTGAACTGTGAATGAACTGATTTACATTTAAATGTATGGTTAGGGTTAGATAAGATAAGTGCCTCTCAGAGTTTATATTTGCTTAACAGTTGTGGGTTCATTGAAATGTGTTCTTCTCTTTTCATCAACAAAGAATGGAACCAGTTCTTTGTTGGTGGAAGTTTAGAGTTTTGAATTCTCAATCTGAACCTGATCAGGCTCAGATTATGCAGGCGTATTATTGGAACAGGTATGAGAGGCTGAGCTGTGTGATGAAGCTGATAGCTGGCATGCAGTGTCACCGTAACACAGTCATCATGGGCTGCCAGAGTATTTACTTCGGTTGTACACGTTCACCATCGACGATGCAATCGGTCCACTCCAAAAACTAGTTGTGGGTCAGTTCCTTTGTGTGCTCCTTGGTTCCAAGAATCTTGAACCAAACTAGTCCGAAAACAAGAACTGAGAGTGTTATGACTTGGCTCGAACTCATAACGAGCAGACCACCACACCAAGCAATATGGTTAACCAAATTTTAGAAAATAACTAATTAATTCAAACTGAACAAGCACGGTATGAATGATCCATCAGTGAAATCAGTGTGAATACAGGATGTTGAATGCCTAGCGGTGTTTGTAGGACACTGAAATGAAAAGCTGGCAGTTTAAGATAAAAACTCTGTCCATGGCCAGGACACAAGCTAAAAGACTTGAACTAAATGGTTTGATGGACTTTTTACATGGAAGTGAGGATTATGAATCAAAAAATGTGTCTGTATTCTTGAAAAATCACCCTGGGTAGTATCACAGTGTCTGTTAAGTAATATTTTAGCTCTTTGTTAATGGAACAGCCCAGGCTACACCTCCCAATGAGATGACGGACAGAAATGTTTGTCCCCTTTGTTTCCATCTGTAGGATGTAATATTAGTGCGCATAACTCTAAACTCAGCTGTCCAAGATGAAAGGAATGAAACATGAATGCTGATTTACAGATGATCACTTCTGTACAGTGTGTCATGTAAATACCATGTACAATTACACATCAAATCTTTGTAATGAAAAATAAAGTTGTAGATTATTTCTTATAGTCTACTTTTATGGCTGGAAGTTGAATAATTTATACAAGACCATACACACTGGCTGATAAAATATCAAAATAAACCTATGATATAGCCTATTTGTTATACAACTGCTGGAAAACAGCCTGGTCTCCTGAAATTTAACAATATGTGCATTTTCAAATCCAACTAAATACTCCATGCATGAAAATGCTTTTTTCCACCACACAGGGAGTATGTAAAGGAGACATGACTATAAATATAGACAGGGGTTTGACACTGAAACAGTGCATTGGAAAGTATAAGGCTTGGTGCAGTCTCTGCTTCCTTTGTGGCTGGACGTGCAGGAGCCAAGACTGTGTACCTTGGCATTCATGCTTCTCACACATGACCACCGTGCACCTGAAAACTTCTTTGTGCAAAAACTGTACAAAAATTGGACTCTCAACATCAGCCAACAAAGAAATAATAATCGTGTTGGCATCATCCAGTAATTCTGGTTTCTCTTTGTTCAGTGAGTCCCAGACAGAAATATGGCGCTGTCTTCCACATTGGTTCAAAAGTGCACAACCTCATGTGTGACTGATTTTTTTTTTTTTTTTTTTCGACATTTTGACTATACATTATTTTGTCCAATGCTTGTATTGTCACAGAATCTAATTCATGGTGGAGTTATGAAATCTTTTATATATTTTGTGTCCACATACAATCTGCGTTTCAGAATTTGTGCTCACCTCACATGGTTTGAGCAACCTAATGTGAACATTTGAAGGGACACAGTGTGTTTGAGTACGACCCCAACATATGGGACTGATCAGGGCACTGAATGGTGCTGGCACAGAAGTAGAACAGACAGAATGGAGATCCCTCTCCAAATCAGCCATCTTGAATGGCATTATGTCCAGTACACATTTAGAAAAAAGGTTTAGTAAGATTAAGAGAGAGAGAGAGAAAGAGAGAGAGACAGAGACAGAGACAGAGACAGAGACAGAGAGAATCAAACCCATTCATGACACAATGAAAATCTATGGCTGTCCAATCTGTGGGTGTCTACAGACTACCAGCTCAACAAAATCAAAGCAAAAAAAAAAGAAAATGCAAAACGACCACGGCCCAGACCCTGAAGTTTCACCTAAAGTTATATTAGTTTTGCAGAATTCTGGCCTGACAACAGCTTTTGAGTTTTTATTTCCAGAACATGTCATTGCACCTCATAGATCATAGACCTTGCATCTGTTGAAGTAAGTCAAATCACCAATAAGTTTCCCTCACTCTATCCAATCTAACTCTATGTATGCAAGTATCCAGTGACCCAGGAGGGATTATGTGAGCGTGGGTGAAAGGTGGCCTTGAACTGTGAGGAGATAATCCTATTTTGATGCCCCACAAAGAACCCAAACCCAATTTATCAACCCAACTACCAGGCGAGCTGCTCAGTTTAGATGGCTGAACTGGTGATGGTGGAGTGCTCTCATTCTCTCTTTACCTGTCTGTTACCTTCTCTCTGTCTGTGTCTCTTTTCTTTATTCTGTCTTGCTTGAATTTTTTTTCCCTCCTTGGTCTTGTTTTTCCTACTCTGTTTTTCCCCTTGTCTTTGTCTCTGCATATGGTGTTACAAATTTGGGAGTGTTGGATGAGCAACAGGTATTAGGCTACAGCAATAATACCTAAACCACATGATTAGATTTCAACTAGGTGTCGGTCCTCTCTTTCTAGAATTTGGTTTGAAATCCAGCTGCTTTGGTAAGAACTGTATGAGTTGTCCTAAAACACATTCATGCATTCATGTAGCAGAATTTCCTCTTGTGGCTAAAACAATAGTATAGCCTTGACCATGTAGAAAGCAAGCATGTAAAAGATGGGTTGAAGGTTATTTATAGAAAAGTGGCATGTTCACACAACAAATCACAACCGAGTGTTGCTCTTTCAAGTGATCAGAAAGGAAAACTCTTATTTTTATGTGCTGCTGCAAAGCATTTAGCTTAGTGTTGGTTGGCCTGTGTGTTAAAACTGGGCTAAAAATCTTTAAATTACTTCATTTTCTCAAACAGTATGGGCCAATTTCTGACTAGTACGCTGCACTATTAAACAAGAAGGCACTCAGCAGAGCACAAACCTCTAGCCAAAGTCGCAGCTGCAAGTGAGGATGTGGTTTGTGCTGAGCCATACCCCTGTTAGTCTATGATGTACACACCCCTTTTGATTAGTCAGCAGGGAAAGTTGATCAGTACCACCTTGACCCAGGATGAGCCTCCCTTCCAGGTTTCATGACGCTACCAAAATGTGTTTTAAAACTATGGCCCTGTTTGTGCTTAGATCCGCCTCCTTTCAGAGAGTGGTGTCATAAGAGACGCCTCTTTCAGCCAGTCAGCATGGGAAGTTGGTCAGTGGTGACTTGACCCATGACCAACCTCTCCGCCAAGTTTCATGATATTAGCTAGAGGCATTTTGACATTATGGCCCTGCTTGTTGATGCTGATTGGCCTGAAAAGTTAATCACCTCTTTACTGGCCTATTTGCAAATTTGTCCAGAACTTTTTGAGTTTCCTGCAGCTGGATAGACAGACAGACAGATGGATGGACGTACCAATGAACTGACAGACCAACGGACTGATCAGGGGTGATCACATAACCCCCTGCCAGAGGTTTCACCTCCTTAACAGAGGTAATAAAGAAGAAAGCCCGGGGAGTGGTGTGTGTTCACACAGTATACAAGAAGCGGCACGCGTCTCTACTTTCAGTCAAGTATACACAGCAAACATCTTTGAATGAATCACGTTCTTTGATACCTGCACTGGGAGCACCTCAGCTCCCTAAAGCCGTACACATCAACTCAGCCTCATGCTGTTCAGATCCAGTGAAGCTATTGCATTTCAAACATGGGGTCTAATTGTAAACATGCTCGAGTGATAAGCCTATATATAGCGTTAATGGCACTCTCATGTTTGTTTTTGCCTTTTGTGTCAAGGAGCTTAAACTCTGGGTGGGAGTTCCCAGGGCTCAGTTTGTTTAAATCAAGGCCTTTTGACTTCAGTGGTTTTGCAATTCGGCGATTTCCCTTTGATGCGGCATTTTTAGTGATCTGATTAATAAAAGGAACTACCTCTGTCTTTATATCAGCAGGAGGGACTGTCATACCCGGTTTAACCCTTTGACTTACTCAGTGGGTAAAAAAGCCCTACTTAATTATTAGAACTACAATGCTATTTATACAGGCTACTTGCTCTAATATGTAAATTTGAACTATATAACCATGCCCTTTTCCCCACACACCCCCAAACACACACACACACATGCACGCACATGCATGCATACATCCATATACAAGCCACCACCACTACCAGCAGCAGCCAAAAATATCAGCAAGAATTCTATTTCTCAAATCCCTCTTTTATTCTCTCGCTATATCAGCTATGAGCTTTGGTAATGAATACGTTTCCCCTGGGTATTTGTACTTACGGTGCTGTGTTGTTTTCCAACACGCATTTTTTTCCAAATGCGCTAATTTACTTAGCGTCAACACCGGCTTTGTGTCGAGCAGTGGCAGTGTATTATGGTGTGGAGGGAGAGGGAGGTGGTTGGTTGTGGGGGGAGCGGGAGGGGGGGATTCCCCAGATGTGAGTTCAAGCACACACTTATAGTCAGACAGACTTGCTCCCTTGGGTGGGGTAGTGCGAGTGTGTGGTTGAGGGAGGGGGGAGGTGGGGGGAGGGTAGAAATGCAGATGAGATTGACAGTCTGACGGGAAGAAAATGAACACTATTAAAAATAAACAAAGGAAAAAAATGATGGAGCGGGGAGAGAGAGAATTAGAGAGAGGGGGGAGAGAGAGAGAGAGAGAGAGAGAGAGATCATGGGGGAACTTCAAAAAGGTGGTATTTTTACACAGCGGTAATAAGACATGACAGGTTTGTAAAACTTGCCACTTGTTGTTGAAGGGGCTGTAAATTGACTCAGGAGCAGAGCGGCGGATGCCATATTTAACTTTAAGGAACCATTCTAATGACAGGGATTATTGTGTTCCTGGAATGGAAATAAAACTTTAATTCCCCTGGCTAAGCCAATCTGTATGCTTCGTTGTGCACTCATTAAAAAGGAAGGACGACGGTGGGCAGAGGGAAAGAGGGAGGGTGGGGAGCACAGAACTGTGTGTTGGCTGGTAGTGAATGGTGGGGTGGGGTGGGGAGGGGGTTCATTGTGATTCCCAGGGCACTCGGTGGCTGCGATTATATGGTGAGAAAAAAAATCTCTCTTGCTTTCAGTTTGCAAAGGTAATGAGAATCTAATGAGGCTTGACTTGGGTTTTTTTTTCCTCCCTCAGTATTCACAGCCATTCGACTCTCCACTCCACAACAGGTTCCCTGAGGAGAACCATGGAGGATAGAAGATACGGTTAGGTTTTTCTAGAGAGGGTGCATTCATGGATAGGTAAGAGGGTGGATGGGTACAGGGTGTGAGGGAGGAAGGGGAGGGAAATGGTTTGGGACAGGATGATGAGAAGGAATGAAGAAGGCAGCTGAGGATGGAGGGAGGGAGGCAGGTGACAGAAGTGCGGATAACCATTTTTCACAACAGGGCTGGAAGGTAGTGAGGAAAGAGGAGGGAAAAGGTTGCTAGCAGGTGTGGGCACCAGGTAAAAGGGCAGGACTGCTCATTGCTTATATTTACACAGTCACAATGATCTAAGCCAGTATGTGCAGTACAAAGCTATTCAAAGGGAAATGTTTTGGTCTTAAAGCTACAATGTGCAACTTTTCACCTCGAGGCAGGAAGTATATTGCTATTCCACACCTCTTCCACATCAGCTGATCAAAATTCCAGCTTGTCACTTGTCAGTCATCTTCATGCAATGTCTACCTTAAAACAGCGTCTAGCCCGAGGCTGAGGTAACTGGAATCTGTAAAGTCACCACAGCCATTGAAAGAGATTGTGAATTCAGACAACCTGCAGTAAAGACGAAAAAGAAAACAACAACAACGATGCTAATGTCCACTGGTATTTTTGATCAGGTTGTGTCTGCTATATTTAGCTTTGCTGTTCTTTTGATCCTGCTTTCTATAGGCACATAAACCCAAGGCCACAGACAGACAGTACGCTATGTGCAGTATAATCTATTTATGTGCTGTTTCCCTGTAAATAAAGAGTTGTTATAGTTCTAAAGCTGAGGGTCTAAAAGAATTTAATGCTGCTCTAAGACCTAAAAGAAAACTTTTATAAATGATTCCATAAATGTTAGTAAGTTTTGAGAATGTCATCAGATCTCAAATTGTCTCAGAGAGCTTCAGAGGTTTACTAACGTGGTGCGGAGGTGGCACCATTACTGTGACGCAAGGTTCCAAGAGAGTTTGTTTTTATTTCCCGATTTAATAAAGATGCAGGGTTCATAAACAGTTCAGTATTTTGTCGCTGATTTAGTGAGAGTTGCCGTTACATCAAGTGCAGCGCAAAATTTGTCCCTCACTGCAGAGATTTAGGTTGTAATGACAGTGCATTTTCTATTACCTGACAAAATATAACAGTAAGTGAAACTCTGCTGTCCTTTATAGTTGGAAATATACTGATTTCCTGCAAATCCCTGGGTAATTCATAGATAGATAGATGGATAGATAGATAGATAGATAGGTATGATGTAGACCCATACCTATAAGACAGTAACAACAACAACCATATAATCTCAAATGAAGCAATGTTATTAATGTTATTAATGCCATTTTTTACATCAGTTTTTACATCCCATAAACTTGATGCATAACTCCTCATTAAGTTAAAGGACGCTAGACATGCTGAATGGCTGCTACAGTGTAAAGGGGAAAGTTTCATTGCAGTCCATCATTTGCATCATTGCTGTCATAAAGCCCTCATAAAAGTCAAATCCCACAGCACGTACTCTTTAAAAGTTTATTTGATTATGTCTTACAGAGAGGTTTTGATTAAATTTGCGATACAATTTTCTCAATTTTGATGTTTTAGTGTTACAGTATCAAAATAGCTTCAGTCAAATCACAGCATGAATCCAGCCACCCATAGGCGTCACAAGGCGTTCATGCTTGCGATGTCTATAATTTAGTTTCATGGTGACAAACTCCCCTCCTCTTATAAGTGTCAATAGCAATGCTATGATATCTATCAGAGAAGTCCCCTGTGACCAGACAATTGCCCAAACAATTCCTCCCAAAGATGGATAAACAATTCAACAGCAGTACAGCAAGCATGAAAAAATAATACTTCTGCTGATGCTTCATTTGTAGAGTGGTATATTTTGTATCTGATCAGTGTGGTATATATGCTGTATATTATCAGTGAAAGGAGGCATGCTCTGTACAGTATGCCTGCAAAAGGCTTCAGCTTCACCACTAAGTAAAAGTGCTCTTAACCCTCCTATCACCAACCTTTCTGCTCTCCTTTAACACCCTGTTGATAATGTTACACTCTGACTTTATCTAGAAAATTAGCGTGATAAAAAGATCCGAGACGGTCTATTCCAGTCAATGACCTTGTGTTACACTGCCAGGCCAGGATGACTCTTTTTCCTCTTATTTTTTCCCCTCCGCTTCCTCCTCCTCCTTTACTTTGACTTTTAAAGTCAGAGGTACAGTCATGCTTTCAGGCTGCTTTAATGAGGCCTAGTGCTCCACTGGTGAAAGGATTGTTAATGAGCGAGACTTCTGAAAGAGAGGAGAGGATGGGTGGTGGTGGTGGTGGAGAGAGGGAGGGAGGGAAGGTTGGAGAGACTGGGAGAGAAAGAGTGAGAGAGAAAGAGAGAGAGAGAGAGCAAAAGGATGGGGGAGGAAGGAGAAAAAACAAGTAAAAGGCAGTACCAGGTAGGCATGGACACTGCCTTAGATCATGAGTGTAATTTAAGTAAAGGCCCTTTTTTCAGGAGTTGTGTTGAGTTGTTGAGTTGTAGTGTGTGCACGCGCATGTGTGTGTGTGTGTGTGTGTGTGTGTCTGTGTGTGTGTGTGTGTGTGTGTGTGTGTGTGTGTGTGTGTGTGTAAGGGACCTTGGGCCCTTTCGAAAGCATTTTGCTGGCGTCCTTGTTGAGAATTGATTGTCTTTGTTGTGGTAATCTGAAATTAATTTGCACTTGAACCCATCTTTCTTCTGGGCTCAATTTTAAAACGCTGTTATAATTACGTGCCCCCCACATGAAAACCAAGAACTAAGACACTGATATGATGAGCCGGAATATTTTAATTCCCCAGGTACTTAAGAGCCCCCCTTCTCTCTTTTTTCTCCTCTCCCTCTTTCTCTCTCTCTCTCTCTCTCTCTCTCTCTTGCTCTATCTCTCCACCCCTCCCTCTGTCTTTACTCACGACTTATCTTGCAAGGTAATAAAACAAAATGTTCCCATGCGTGGGGCTTAAGCAAAAGGTATTTGCCTGAGGGGGAACAGTAATAAGCGCTGTATTGCTACACATTTACTCATGTACTTTCTCAGTAGGTCATCTCCTCCTCTCAAATGATGTTAAACTTTGGCTAATGTGAGCTGCAGCCCGGTGAGTGCTGTCAATGAAGCTGTGATGATGAGCGCAGTGCATGCACACTCAGTACAAAGCACACAGTTACATGCATGCACGCGCACACACATATATAAGTATGCAAAGCCACACATAAGGCTATGCGTACGCAGAATCCATACCCCCACCTCCCCAGTCACTCAATCAAATTATCTGTCTGTTGTGCTGTTTTAATGTCTTTGGTTTATTGTGGTTATGTTGTATGCCTCGCTGTGAGGCAAATTTCCCAATAGGGAGTGCACACACACTAGCGTTGTTAACAAGATTTGTTTTGCATTAGTCAATTTTGACAGGGGGTATTTGTTATATAAAACTATTGAGGACTACCTGCTAACATCTGCTATTGATCTTAGCTGTGTTCCTCCCCCTTTGTTCCCAGCATGAGCTGCTAATATCCTTATCAGCCATCTTTTAGTTTTAGCTCAGACTGGTGTTTGTTGTTTGGGGTTTGGGTGGTGGGTGGTGGGGAGGTGGGGGAGGTGGGGTATTATCTCGTTAACTGCTGAGCAGGACCCATCTTCAGTGATTTCCTGCAGTGTCGCCTTGTGCTAAAAGGGCCTCAGAGGTCACCGGCCCTGGGCAGAAATTCTTTGTGTGACACCTCAGGCGGGACAGAGGGAGAGATAGGCAAACAGAGAGCCAGACCCGCTGCTGAACATAATTAGCAAGTACAAATATTACTCAAATAGCTAGATTATTGTCTGTATTCATATGTGAAAAAGACTTCAAAACAAATTGGCATTGAGTGCTTCATAATATAACCCATGCAGCTCTGAAAATCAAACGCCTCATTTTGTTCTCAACAACAAAATGTTTCACTCTGCCAGACAATAAAACATAATCATGCAGTGAATACACCTGCATAGTTTGTATTTTAATTGCTGCTGTTTGACATGTTTTTTGCAGCCTATTTTTTGCAGATGATGCTTAATTATTTTTGTCAGTTCATTGAGTTAAATTCACATCTACTCTTTTTCACTACAGTTTCCACATTTTAAATGCTCATGGTTTGCTATTTTTCTATTTTTAATCACTCTAACTTCATGTTCTTATTCAGACAAAATCTTAATTTTTGCATAGCATGTACTTACAGTATCATAGGCTTCAATGACGCTCACAACCTATGCTGAATATCAGCTCACTATCCTCTCTGCTTCTCTGTACGCTATAATCAGGGAAAAAAATGCAATGGAAATATGAAAAATTCAGCTAATTGTCCGTCCTTGCATTGATTGAAGGCTGAGTGTGTGTGTATGGTGTATCCCCTACAGCGAGAGCTGCTGTCTGCTGACAGACACGGCCTGCTGCTAAAGCCATTGCAATAATCATAAAGATTAGGTTAACAGTGGGAAACGGCCGGTGAAGACAAGTGTTCACAGTGGGCTGTTATTTTTGCAATGGTACTCACAAAAAATAACAACCTGCATCTGTAGGCCGGCATGCTGTTTTAGACATAACACTGCAGCTGCGTGTGAGTGCACATTTGTGTATTGCGGCCTGCGTGCATGACCATGCACGTGTTTATGTGAATGTGTGTATGTGCTGCATATATGTTTAACTGAGTGTACATGTGTGAATGCATATGCTGTGCATGTGTGAGTGCCTGCATGACATAATTTGCTGTTTGTCTATGATGAACCTAATACAATTAATAAGAGTAAAAAATCAAATTACATAAATATAGTGCAAAAACAGCTACACCTTTTGAATAATTTGAATCATTAATTATAATGGCGAAATGACTATAATAACAACAACTACAATTCACACTTCTGTATGTTTGTCTGTCATTTTGTGCATGATTAAATACTATGACAAATAAACAAATAATCAGCTAAAATAATCTGATTACTGAGTTACTGTAGTGGATTGTACCTCAATTGCAGTTTTTTAAGCATGCAGTTCATAAATTGTAACAGAATATACTTACAAAGCAAATGAAGTCACTTTTTATTAATCGTTAATGTATACATTGGACACATGGTTGGTGCTCTTAACCCTCCTATTTGCAGAAAACGTGACAGAATATGCACACTTTCAGGATGCTAGTCTATCTCTGTAGCAAGCTGCTCTCAAATCAGAGCACTGAGAAACTTGTCATGCAAATGTGTGTGACAGATCACTTCATACACAGAGAAGAACAAAGTAACAAACAAAACAATGCTAACCAGAGACAAAACTTGTGAAGATGACATTCCGTCACTAATTGAATCTGATGGCGGGACAGAAATAAAGAAATATTGTTCATTTGTTATACAAAAACAAATTTTATTATACATAATTCACTTTATGCACATTTTGTTATTGCAATTCACCCTGTATTACTCTCAGAATTATCATTCTGAATATGCAAAAGCCTTAAATAATTAAACAAGTCAGTGTTTATTTTCTACATGCCGTAGTTGAAATGAATTTGTTTGAATTTTGTCTCAGTTTTGTTTATTTCCTCTTTTGATATTGCGTGTTTTTCCCCTCTAGAAACTGTGTCATTCGAAGAAACAGTTTTCTGATCCTCAAATAGATCAGCATTCCTCTTGAGCTGGAATCAGAACAAATTTGCCTCACAAATGTTAAGCATCCCTCTTTATTATTAACAAATGAATTACACTGCGCTCAAAGCTCTACATTAGCTAAAAGGTATCTGCTGAATCTCCCTGAATATGGCTGCACGGTGTTGCCCTCCTTATTCTCAAGTTTTCAATTACTCTCCACGTTTTTCTTGAAACTTTATCTCTTGATCCCTGCCTGCTCTGCGCTTTAGGGCCAGTATGTGGCCAGCAGCTTTTGACTGTTACGTATCTGACATAAACCTCAGTGAGTCACCACACAACAGCAGCCACATTACTCTTACACCTTACACTCCCCGTTTTGTGTGATAACATCTAGCACTCATAGTTTTTGACTGTTACGTTTTTGACACCAACCTCAAAAGAGGCTTGCCACATTTTATGCACGCATACTCTCTCTGTCTCTCTCTCTCTCCATCTTTTTCTTTCAAATGAAAAGACAGACACACATTTGATAGCATCTACCAGCCACAGCTGGGCTGAGCTAGTGTTAGCAATAGGCCACACTTGTTTCCTGAGAAGTCTGAAACTGAGCACAGAAGGTACCACGAGATTGACATTGGCACTGAACTATTCCCCCAAGTGTGTGTGTGTGTGTGTGTGTGTGTGTGTGTGTGTATACTCCATATGTCTGTTGGAGCTCTACTGATAGGCCAGGTAGGCCAGGGTGTGCTCTTTCTTTCTAGAAATAAAACAAAGAAAGCAGCAGCACGCTTAATCTTCTCTCTTATCTCCAAATTCTGCGTGAGGCCTTCCAGGCAATTTTCCATTCAGACTATTGATTTTTATCATACTGTTCCCCTACATAACAGATTATTTCCTCCAAACTATACCCACTTTTTCTGTTTTCAATAATATCTGCTTTCACTGAATAATACATGAAACAATCCCTTTAATAAAAACTTAATATATCCTAATCATATTCAAACTAATATAGCCAACGTAATTATTTTCTTTCACTTAGTTGAGCTGATTTTGGTACTGTTTCCCTAACACACATTCTGTGTACAGGAACCAAAATTAGGGGAGTATTTTACAGTTATAACAATAACCATCTTTATTCCACCTTTGTTACCACATGTTCAGTGGACATTGTTGGTCAAAATGTCTGAACAAATGAGAGGGAATAATCAGTCTGACCTGGCCATGGGCGAGTGAGTAGAAACTACTCCATAATAAAGTTCCTCCCCTCAATAATTAACTCAGTGTTAAAAGGACTCTCCCTGCCAGTATCTGAAACTGTGAACAAATTGAGCCATTTTGAACTCAGTGTTTATCAGAGTTTTATTTGTCATTTGTACACTAGGGGTACAGAGACAACACAAAACCACTAGACAATAACATGTCAGAAATATCCTATATCTATCTATCTATCTATCTATCTAGCAAACATTAGGTAACATATCCTAACTTTAACCATGACCTTTTCTGAACCTTAACCAAGGTCTTTTTTGTGGCTAGCGAGCTAGCAAGCCTACGTTTGTTAGCTAACGTTGTAGTGCAGGTTGCACTAATTTAGGAAACGCTCCTGTGGGTCGTGTTCAAGGGTAGGAACAAGGCACCTATGTGGTTGTATGGGTTGGAAGGCCTTTACAAATACAAAATAAAATTAGAAAGTATTTTTAAATTGTGCTTGTCTACGGGGGATACTATAGAAAACTTTTTTTACAATGTTTTGTTTCCTTACTTTAATGCAATCATTGAAACCGCAACATGAGAACCATTTTGACTCAACTGAAAAAAAAAACAAACTGTGGAATAACCTCATAATTTATCAGTAAACCAGTCCAAAATGATAATCTATAAAATGTATAAAAGTGGGGGTTATACTGACATAAAGTGATTACAGGTAAAAGTGAAAAAAACAAAAAACAAAAAAACATATGCTTCATTCGGCCGGCCTAATACTTGCAGTTACTGAGTAGGGTGACTAATCCTTGGACCTTCATAACGTAGTCAGATATCTTTTTGAAAATACAGTCATCATTCTTGAGTTATTGATTCTTAAAAGAATGGTAAACCCATTTAAAAATGTGGATTTCCCTATTTTAGTATTATTCTTGAGTGCTATCTTCATCCTCCACCAAGAGTAGAGAGTTCCTGAAAGTCAGTAACTGTAATAAAATGCAGTATTAGGAGCCACATTTTCCCCAGTAATGTGTTCCAGCAGGGCTGCGTGGGCTTTAGCAAGGTAACAACATTGTCTGGACCCTGATAAGACCAGCCAACTGTCCTGCAAAGTGAAAATGTCCTGCTTGTTGGAGCTGAAATACCTACATGTATTACTAGGATTGCAACAGTATGTTAGCAGATGTTTACATATAGCTAACACTGTCGAGCTCACTTGCTAAAAACTTTTCTAGAGGTAAAGTTGATTTGAAAAAGTGCATGTCTGACACCATTACTAGCTAAACCTCCATTTCAGATTGCAGCGCTTTCCCAGCCACGCTAACAGCTACTTTTACTCAGAAACTAGTGGAGGATAACAGCAGCAGTTGAAGAGTCAATCAAATGGGGGCAGGAGCAATAAAACCTGAGGTGGTGTTCTGATTGGATGGTTCAACTCATGTGAAAGTGGCTTTTAATCTCTGGCGAAACCGCTGGTTTGACTCGGGAGAAATCAACTGATAGGCTTCTCACAGTTTCATGATGTTTCCTACACACAATGATGACAAAAACATTTAGATTTTAATGACAAATCACATATATTAGTTTACGTATAAAAAAATCTCCCCCACTAGCAGTGATACACACTATCTATGGCAAGTAGACATCTTTACTGCTGCATAATGTTGCTGAAGACAGACGCTCTGCTCCTTTACACTGTCATGATATTGGAGGCCACGGGACAAACAGCAAGGCGAAATGGTCATGATGGTAGATTGTGCGAGTTTGTATGGATTTGCTGTCAGTGGGACCCGGGCTCTCCCCGGCTGTGACTGACTGACTGACTGGTAGACTGGTCGGCTAGAGGGCAGGAAGGCAGGCTGGAGTTAAGTGTTACTCACCTTCTGGCTCGCTGCAGAGTCTCTCTCTCTCTGTCACACAAACACACACACACACACACAGCACCTTCGCTCCCTACTGTGTACACACAGATGGATGGACACACACGCACGCACGTACACAGACCCAAGCAGATATGCAAAATGCGCATGCACAACGTGGACATAAGCACAAACACACGCACACTCATGCATGCACGCACACATATACACACACATAGATCCTTCAGCGGGGGCTGATGACATGATGGATTGCTTGTGTCAGTGTCAGTACAGTCAAAATCAGCCTGGTGCTGATAAGGTGCACTAGACCAGACCTACCCTACCCACTACTATTCCAGCCTAATAGCTCTCTTCCCTTCCTTCCTGTGCATGTGTGTGTTTCAGTGAGTGTGTGTTGGGCACAGGCTGTGTTGTTTGTGTGCTTATATGTCTGTATCTGTCTGCTTGTGCATGGTGAGTGTACAGTATGATCTGTGAGTGTGTGTGGTGGGAAACTGTATATTTGTGTATAGGTGTACAGTGTGCCTCTGTGACCCTGTGTGTGTGTGTGTGTGTGTGTGTGTGTGTGTGCCTTTGCCCACATTACTTATTGAAACAGAGCAGATCAGCGACAGCAGCCTGAATTGAGTACCTGCAGCAGCTTGCCACCTGTCGTCAGTTATCCATCAGATGAAGCGACACCCCAGTTTCAGTTATTGATGGTGTGTATGGTAATTCCACTTCTATCACTTTAGCGATGGGAAATTGATACTGTGAATGAGAAAACGTGCACTGTGTCAAATCTACTCAATTACTTTTATGAATAGTTTCTTCAAGCTATACTGAATTGTCCATCTATCTTCTCTGATGGGCTTGACAAAGTAGTCATATCACGCTCATGACAATATAATCCCTCACACAGAGAACCTTATGATTTAAATTTTCAATTGACTTGAATTCTCAAATTTTTGTTATGTAAAGGATGGCTTGTGTGCTATGAGCATTGTTGGCATTCAAATAGAATTGCTAGATTGGCTTACGGTGTATGATTCCTGCAGTTGTCTAATGCGAGGTAAAGCAGGGACACCTTTGTAAACAAAGCAAGTGAGCTTGTTTTGTATTGTGTTGTCATTTGCCCAATTAGACCAGTAACACTGTGCTCTCCCTGAATCTCTAGGTGCTAAGCAGCTAAATGGGAAATTACACCATAAAGATAAGGGAGTGTCGGAGAATGTTTAGGGTCTCAGCGAAGCGCTTTCAGCACGACTGCTCAACACAGCCTGAGCAGAATTAATGATATTCGGTGGCGGGCTCCTGATGCATTTTTAAACAGCTCCTTTTCATTCTTGCAATGACATTTTGATTGCATTTGTTTCAGCAATGACTATATGAGAGAGCGGGAGAGAGAGAGAAAGACAGATACAGCATAAGAGAGGGAGCGAGGGAGAGAGAGCGTATCCTCTAAAAATAAATACATCACTGTTGCACCAAAGTAACTCTGACATGGGTTGTACAGACACATATCATATTTAATACGTGGACAGAAATAATGGGTTTTGCAGCAAAGTGTAATTTGATAGCAGCCGTTTCTTTCTTTCTTTTTTTTTTTTTTTTTAATACCATGAGCGTGTTGTTGTGAATTTCAAGAGCTGATGCACATAGGGCCTGTTGCTAACATTAAATTAATATAATTTGTAGGAAGTCTTCAACGCATACAAATGATCTAAACGCTAAACTGTTGATTTGTGTGCGTGTGTGTGTATGTGGCTAGGGCGATGGAGGCATGATCAATTTGATAGTGTGTGTGAATAGATGTGTCACAATACGCTTTACATCTCTTGAGATCTCTAATAAAATATGGATAGGTCAGTGTCACAAGTTATTCAGAATAACATTTGAAGAGCGGGGGGAACCGCGCAGTTTAATGAGTTATACAATTAGTCGCCATGTTGAAAGTGCATTTCCAGAATCATCTTGCACCTCTGTGAGAGGTTACCTGATAATTTAATGGATATGTGCCCTATCCCATAGTGAGAGAGAGAGAGAGAGAGAGAGAAAGAACAGGAAAAAAAAAGGCTAAGGTCATTAATATTGTAAGGCACCATGGGATAATAAGCACCACTATCTCTGGTTACACATTGTTTTTAAATTCTTTTAATTGCATCTTCCCGGCTCTCATCAGGGGTGGCGACCCTAGAAGTGGGGTACGAGGTCATTCCCTAGTAGCAGCCTTTGAAGCCCAGGCGCCTACCTCTCTCTCTCTCTCCCCACCACTTTGTGTGGCCTTGAATTGCAAATTGTTTTAAAATACGCATAATGAGCACAGCGGCAAAATGTTGAGGCTCTTTGTCTTTCCCTCACTCAGCCCTTAGCACAACTAAATGAGTTAAGATTGCTCTATTGAATTACAAACGATTATTTTACTTACTCCTACCAAGCGCATGCATAATGAGGGAGGGAAGACGATGGAGCTGAAGCATTAGAGCGTTAGCGATGTAGATTGTGAACCGCAGGCATGTTCATCTAGATACAAATGATGATTTTAATGATGTTACCTGAGGTTATTGTTAAGTAAACTGTCAGGAAATGTGCGTAATTGTACGCAGGACTGAAGTTTTCTTATTGGCAGATGATATATTACTGCCGATCCCTTTGATAGTGAATTCCTGTGCATACAAATCCCTTTTCTTTGTTCCTAAAACACAACCAGCTTGGCTATCTGAGGGTTTATAGCATATTGGGTAACACTTTGTTATACAAGCTCATATTAAGCTTAGTTTGGGCAAAAGCAGCTCTTATTTCCAGCGTTCCATCATATTCCTCCAAAACAATAATAATAATGAGGAAATTATTGGCTAAAGAAACGCAAAATTAACAATTCCAACATTTGTAGCAGTGAGTTTTGCATGCCTTTAGCTATTACACGAAGGCTCTACAGGTCATGATGCATACCATGCAGCACTGTGGGTTGAAGTCCGGCCTAACAACTGTCATATGCTGGTGCCTCTCTCTCTCCTGTCTTTCCTATCACTTTTCACTATATGTCTAATAAAGCAAAAATGCCATGAAATCATCTTAAACTGCCAGCAGCAGATAATAACAGCGAGATTTATTTAGAGCTGAACACCCCACGCATATTTCTATCAGAGCCTGCAGGATTCAGTGGAAGACTTCCAGAGCAAGACAATAAAATGATCCATTGGTTGGTTCATAGACAAATTTTAGTCTAAGAAATTAATCACCAGCTAAATTCAAAAGCAGCTGCTTGCAGTGCTTTTATCAGTGATTATTATGAGCATCAAAGGTATTGTGTGATCATAACAATGAAATATCTAGGGTATTATGTTATTTTGGTCTAAAAGAAAAAGGAAAATCTAAAACTGTTGACAAGTCAATGCTTGGAATAGTTTCATTGACAGTGACAGCCCTGAAACATTTTACAGAGAAGTTATATGGGAGATAATTTCAAAGAGAAGTATTAGAATTAGGACAAAACAAGCACTTAGGAAATCAGCTTGTCCTGTAGGACAAGGACTTGCAGCTTGTGAGTTTCTTACTTCCTCAGATCCAAACTGAAGCTTGTAATAATCAATTCAAAGTGCCACAGGGGTCTAGTTGCAGACAAACATAAGTGAAATCATAATTTGATATGGTTATGGTTGCACGATATTTACCACACACACTGGAACTAATCACACAGTCACAAACACAGCTCATGTTACGTTGACAGGCTGCGGTAAACACTTGAAGTAACTCCAACAGCTGATGGTCTACTTTGGCTATATTTTGCTCCATGATCAGTTTATCGAGGTGCCTGAAAAATGTGTACACCAGCTATACCGCTGTGCAACATGAAAATCCAATGAAAGATGCCTTCAGCACGAAACCAAACATTTCAATTCCCCCACACAAATCACTCAGGTAATCACTTATTTCAGAAGCTTGCAGATTTATCAATAACAGCTTAATACCACTGCACAAGCCAAAAGGTCTGACCTCTGCCGCTGCAAGCTTATTGTCTCCTCACAGCTTTTCTAAATCTAGAGTCATATTGTGCCAGTGTTATCAATAACTGACTCGACACTCCCTTTGACACCTACACAGTGGACAAGATGGCTACACGCCATTCTGAGAAGCGATTAAGCTCGACTTTGGGAGAGCCACGGTGACATCACTGGTGGCTCAAAAAAAAAAAAAAAAAAATGCCTCTAAACTCAAAAAGAGCATTAGAATGCATTTCATGCTCAGCTCACTGAAAAGTGCAGAGCTGAAATTTACACCTTATTTGATGTCCGTCTCCCCGCTGTTAATTGGTAAAAGGATCCCTGGCCCTTTTGATCTCCTCCACAATCCCCTAAATGCCCAAGTCTGCTAAACTGTTCGGTAGGAGATATACCCTGCAGTTGCCCAGCAATGTAAAGACTCTCTCTCTCCCTCTCCCTCTCTCTCCCTCTCTCTCACTCTCTCTGTCCCCCCTTGCTTTTTTTCTTACTCCATCCTTTTCGGCTTTCTTGCCTTTGGTTTACGTCCAGGCTGTGGAGAAATAAGAGATGACAGTTGTTACAGATATGCCGGTTTAATTACTTGTCAGCTTATAGCCCATATCTCTGCTGCCCAACGCTGAAGCTTAACTTTTTCTAGTAGCTTAAAGCATGACCAGCCTCCAGTGCTTTAGTATTTAGCCATAAAACCCAGGAAATCTGAAAGATAAAAAAACACGAACAGCTTTTCTAATTTTATGGAGGAAGAGTGGGCAGTTTTCTGTCACTGTTGGAATTGGCTTTCTCTCTCTGTTCCCCTCTGTGCAATGGTGACAGAAGAAGAGGGGCAAGAAGAGAGAATCTTGTAGAGAATGAAATTACATCACATGAAGGGGTGCATTGGTGTAGGATAAGCAGAACGTTTCTTATGGCTTGTGTGCCACTGTTGACACTTTTAAGTCTGTTGGCAAATTGATAGATGTGCTCAAGCCTTTTTTTTGCTTTTGGAGGAGGGCCATTCCGGCCTCTCAAATCCAGTTAAGGGTATTTGGAAAACACAGCTGCTTATTTTGCAAGCTTCCCTGCTTTGGCCATGGCAGCTGTAGGTGGCTGGTGCCTGCAGGTGTAAATGAAAGGTATTCATGAAATGCAAGGGATTATGGAATCTATCTATCTATCTATCTATCTATCTATCTATCTATCTATCTATCACAATACGAAATACAAAAGTGATAATTCTCATTAAGTTTAGTTAACTACGTAATAATGTGATTTGCAATTACTGAGCTTCAGATTGATTACAGTTATGTGTATTTGGGAACAAAGCCAAGTTATTGTGTTTAAAAAAAAAAAAAAAAAAAAAAAAAAACTCTCGAAAGCCTTTTATTCTTCTTTGCCAGACTTCAGGTTGTAGTGTGTTGTGATACTCATCACATCTCAATCCCAGCGGTTAATCCCTTTAGCAATTAATCTTTCCCTTTTCTCCTCGGAGGTCTTAGTCCCTAACTGTCCTTACTCTGCTTCAAACCAAATACAAGAACGAAGAATAAACTCTTTAAATACACATGGCGGAGCTTAGCCTGACGGACCGTTTTTGCACTCTGAGAATGTAATACAATGTGCGTAATGTAATACATGTAAGTCCTCGCATTTTGGTATGGCTCAAAATGAAATGTAATTGTCCAGCAATGGTATACATTTGCTTTGGATGTCTTTCAGTGAGACAGTAATTTTATTACACATTAAGGCAATGCAGCCACCAGTTCAGGTTTTTTTTTTTTTTCTTACGGAATGGCATAACATTTTTACAGACCCACACAGGGACAAGGATGGATGGCAGCGAGCAGAGAGAGCTGCAGAGTTTTGGACACACGCCTGCGTAGGGCCCATTGTTCAGGGTTCCCTCAGTGTTTATCCCTGGCTTTGTCTCCCACCATGATACATACTTTTCATTGAAGCAAAACAGATTATTTGTTACCATAGTTTCACCATTGCTCAGTTTTACAGCAAAACATAATAGGTTTAAGGGGCGGGGGGATAAAAGCCTCCTTCTGGATAGAGAAAATAAAAGATTACCTGTTCTTTTCATCTGCAATGATCATATTGTCAGCGCCTGGCAGTAGCTTTGTTTCTCTATAAAGTCAATTTCTCAAGAATTTGAGTGCTTTTCCACATTCGTAGTTTCCCATCCCAATTCCCCATCATGCAGTGTTTTTTTTTTTTTTTTTTTTAGATTTTACAATGCACTTCCATGGTTTGGATTTGTTCCAGGGTTATGAAAAAGAAAATCATCATGTTGAAGACAATGTCAACTGTCCGTTACATTACAATAGAGACACACGTTGATATATGAGGCTTGTGTGGCGCACAGCTGATACAAATGATGGATTTGATGGGGGGACAAACAAAGAGTTGATGCTGTACAGTAGTCTTGTATATTCCTCTATTCTCAACAAATGGCTGCAAGTGGCAAAATGCTTCACAGTGTCACACTCTAAAGTGATAGACCCAAATTTTTAGGGCTACAGCAAAGGGTAATTTTGTAAATGATGCAACATTTGGAAATGGGGTAGCCTAATATTGGGGCTATTGTCCTGCCTTTGTTGTTTTATACAGTACTAATATGTCTATTTTTTCCTTGGTATTTGATTTGTAACAGACATGGTGAAGGCAGTGAAATTGGTTACTGGTGAAAAGTGCAATATTCAAGTAAGTTAAAATGTGTATTTGAGATTATTTGCTGATTTGGTTGTTCAGACTCCTCCAGCGTCCTACATGCACCCTTGTCACTGTGTACTGTGTGTATTGCATTTTCACATAACACCGTATTGTCACACAGCCAGGACACTCCAGTCTACCTTCACAACGCTGTGGGTGCCCCTGTGTTAGCTTACAAATCGTGCAGATGATCACCCTGCATCGGTGAGCAGTAAGGTTTTATACATAGTAGTAATGGCATTATTTTATGGCCAACATTTCAATGGGTTTTAGAACGGGTCATAAAGCAAAACAGTTTGCAGTTCTCTCACATACCCCTCTACCTAATAATGAAAAGCCAAGATCAGCTGACTGCTAACTCTATTTACAAGCTCACATAATTCCATTGTGGCAGCACTATCAGAGTAAATACGCTTAGCCCAGTGATGCATACCCCCGTAGAAAATGAAAGCAAGATGAGATAGAGGTCACATGACCACAGAAACACCTTTTAAAACACTTAATGTGCCTCCGCTGATGTCCGAAGCATGTAGGTTATTACCACAGTTGCGTGAAAGCTAATTAATGGATAATTTGAATGATATCCGAGACAGCTCACTCACACAGTCGGTGGTTTTGACCTTCGACAACCTGATCATTTCTCACCCTGAGCTCCTTTTTTTGCCAAGGGAGGTCATCATCAGTATGATGTCTGCTTATTTTGTGTGATCGGACCTAAATTGAAATTCTGCCTTGAAGGGCAATATTATGAGGGGTAGTCATCTGTGAAGATTGGTAAACTATAAATCTCATAACATATTACAATTGAATGTTAAGGGCTTATCATTCCTCAAATGTTTTGTGAAAAAAAAAGATGTTTCATGACAAAAATAAAACAAAAAAATGTTATCTACTACTACATATTGCGACACTTGCAGGTTTCAGTGTAATCATATGTAGCTGTGGTCTTTTTAGGATTGTCTTTCTGAACTGCTGTGGAACTGCATCAAATGAACATAAGTAGACAAGTGTGCCCAACAAACAAGACAGACCATGTTATTATAAATCTCAGAGAGATATGAGAAAGGGTGTGCACAATGAATTGAGACTTGTGCACGCATTTCAGAGATTTTATTTCTCTTTCCAGTCGGCGAGTGAGTGAGGGGACTGGCAAGGGAATATCTTTTAATATCGCTTCAAGCAAAGATATCCCATTTAGACATCGCTCAAACAGTTATTAACAGTATTGATTTATGTTTGAGTGATTGGAAGCCAGGGGAGGGGAGATGAAGTCAACCATCATGACCTCTCGCCTGGGGACGGAAACTGCCTGACACAGATCACGGCTGTCTCACATGTGAAACTGCTCCTGCCTGTGACATCTTAGATTACTGGATACGGGCTACAGACGGTAGCGTGATACCTCTCAGTATATGATATTGACCTGGTCTTTACATCGCTTTCTCTAAGACTCATTGCTCTTTTTTTTTTTTTTTTTTTCAAATGTATCTGCTGTCACTGCTTTTGCGCGAGTGACATTTTGAGGCAAAGCAGATGGACCTTCGCCCCAACAATTGTAACCAAAAATCATTTTTGTTGCTTATATCCCAAAATGTGGTCCACAGTCTATGAACATCTATGCTGCAAGCAAGACTCTCCATGTGCATTACGTCGAAAGGTTGTTTATGTATTATTGCCTGTTGACACAGCAGGATTATATATTGCTGAAAAAGACAATTTCTACTTTTTGAATAGCAAATTAGATGTCTTTTTTTTTTTTTTTTTTTTTTTTTTTTTAGCATTTTCCCCATCTTTCTTGTTTGGTCTATATCCCATTAACTCAAATGGAGGGGCTTAGCATGCCAAATCTGTTTTTAATTAATTCTTATACATTCCTCAGGACCTCCCCAGATGTCTAGTCTTGCCCACCCAAAAATATGTGTGGAGTTGGCTAAAAAAAAAAAAAACAGCACAATAGAAGCTCATCTATTTCAAAGGCGGAACTGAGCTGTTAGAGATCATAAAACATTAGTGTGGCATGTCATTAGGTTATTACAGGCTTATCCAGTAATTATATTAAGTACATTACCATGCCACCATTTAAAGAAAGGACCGGTTTCCAGAAATAGGATTTTCCAGCCCTCTCATGATTTGCCCTCAGCAACCAACCACAGGACAAAATGTCAATTAAGTGGCTGCTGAATTGGATGGAGTTTATGACCAAAGAATCAAAAAAGAAATTCCATGTCTTTACACGGGAGCTTTGAAGTATTTTGAGAGGAAGTAATAAGACTGGATCGTGTACTTCTAACGATTTTATATATATTTTTTTAATTATTATTTTTTTTGTTATGAGGTACCCAAAATCTGTTCACTTGTCACAGTGACTTTCTCACCTAAACCCTTCCAGTGTTCATTTGCATCTTTATTTGCATGTAATTAAAAAGAGCTAGTCACAACCAGTCAGCTGTCTTGGCATATGAATAAAATCACAGTCTTTGTGTATACCTTCAGTTTTGTTGCACTGAACTCTAAACATTTGTTCAGTAACCTCATGACAATACTGCGTGACTTATCTGAGCTGTCAGTACACTACAAGGCAGCTGATGTGGTTTACATCTGTTTAAGACATACACAGGCAGTGGATCTAATTGGCCGTTGTTGTTTTAGACTGCAGTAACTTGTCCCTTTCGATCTCCAGACAAGTGGCATTTCAGGCAACAGTCGGTGCCCTTCCCAAGTTTTTGAACCAAATGACTGAAAAAAACAAAACAAAAAAAGTTTATTTTAAGAAATCAAACCCAGCGACGGAATTCTCCACGGTCAAAAGGTTAAGCTTTTGATCTGAGCAAAGAGATGCTTTGAGGTGAGAGAAAGAGAAATATTGTTAAATGAATACATGTTTGCATTCAACCTTACCTTTTCTGCAGAACACACACCCTTTGAAGTCTTGTTTGTTCGGAAACACTCCCATCTTATTGATACCAGGAAATTCCCCACCGTGCTAGTGCCTAGATTAGAGTTAGTAATCCAAACTAACCCCAGAAATTCAAAGAACAGGCTTAAAACTAATATTTGAGCTCATGTCTCACAAGTGAGGCTATTGTTAGTTTGTGACTCATAAAACATGTGCTGTCATCTTGGATCTGCTTGTTATAGATACAGCGATTTAAGCATGACGGCTGATCTTTTACAAATATGACAAAAGCTGGCTCCAGAATTCTCACATAGCAAATGGATAACGGTGTCATTCGGTGCACTTTTATAATGAGTTTATTTGTTTCCCCGCACCTGAACAACACAACCTCAAATACACATGCAAAGACACGCACACACACAAATTTGCAGACCACATGCTTCCTCCTGTTTTTGCATGCATGCATGTGTGTGCGCGCGTGCGTGTGTGTGTGTGTGTGTGTGTGTGTCAGATGGCTGGCCTCCGTTTCAGGGTCGGGGAGGAGAGTGAAGAGGGAGCTCACGTTCGCCAGGGCCTGCAGAAGATGATTCCAGATGATTTCTCGGCACGTCGCTGTCAGAGGAGGCCATGATGAATGAAAGGGCTCCGGCGGGCCTTGCTGTTTATTTAGACCTCTTGTTTCTGACACAGCTCCCGCACAAAGAAACCGTGCTGAAGTGTCTCAGTATTAAAACATAACCTAACCTGACAACAATCAGCCCACAGGGGCTTTTCCCCCCTTTTTCCTCGTCCAACAGAAAAGCCTGATTGTTCTCCATTGTGGTACTTGGGACTGAGATCTGTTCAGGACCAGCAGTGAGGGGCAGCCGACTGTGGAAGGCTTTCCAGTACATTAGGAGTATATGAAAGAGCAACTGAGCAGGCTTAGATTGATATGGCCGTGTCTGTGCAGGACAACATATGGGAAAGCAGTAATCCGCACTCTCTGCTGGAACCGGGGGTATTTTTCTTGGGGATTCGGGTACAGGAGAGACAAATATGGATAGCCCCACAGTCCTGGAAATGGTGCAGACAGCTGCTAGTGCTTTGTGGATGTGTGTCCTGATAAATAATTGTTTCCTATCTGTCAAAGCCACTTTTCACCTCCTTGCTGGCTGAGAACTATATGAAAAAAAAAAAAAACATCCAGCAGGCCTTTTTAAACGCATGTGCACTTGTAACGCATTGCCGCTTTTCCTCCGTATGTAGTATGCATGTAAAACATTGCTTCTTTTCCTTTGTGAGTAGTATATGGGGATAATATATTGCTGTTTTCCCTTTGTGGAAAGCGCAGACTTTTATGGCAGTTGTCTTTTTCTATAGTGCACCATTTCAGGTTCATGTTGTCATGGCTCTTTCGAAGCACATGTTAGAACCTTACATGTTTTATTGTGTGCCGAGATCATGTCAAATCAACATTTAGGAGTAGCACTGGCATCATGCACAAAGTAAACAGCACATCTATTCAAGTTCACTACCATGCTAAACCAGACTTAACATGAGATACACATACTGTGCCTAAAGATATTGAGTTTTTGCTTTGTTTGTGCTCCAGAATGTTTCCCTAAATGTGGTACAGATAGAGGGGAAGGACTGCCTATTTTGTGTGAGGAAAATGACTGAATAGGATGTGATGCAATATTCTGTGTTTTGCGAGCTTCAAAGATGCCTTTCATTGAAAAGGTTTTGTTGACAAGCTCCATTCCCTTGCAGAATAAATGATGAGGAGAAAAAAAAAATACTGAAAACTATGAATATGCATATTCAAACACCCAGAATTGATTCCAAATCTCTTTTCATGGGAGAGAATGTGCACATTTCCCCCCATTTATTAATTCCAAATCCTATTCATGGCAAAAGAATGGAGGTGAGAATAATTGTGTATTTTGTCAAATGTGATCAAATTAAACTGGAAGCAGAATGAATTCTATGTATTTGTATGCTAGTTTTTCAGAAGTGGTGTCCTGGTTTTAAATCCCCAAGTCTCAAGTGGGCACATCACAAAACCAACACAGTTTGGCAGCAAGCTGGCAGTCTTTGCTCGTATGAGGCCCAGAATTTAATGAGCATGAATAATGAATACTACTCAACATGCTGGTGACTGAGTAGGCTGCCAGTTATTAGGCCAATGAAGGCCTTGTTTAGCAGGGAACACTCACTGTCTCGCTGAATAACGGACTCCCACCAGCCGCGGATACACACAGCATTTCCGACACGCTGGACGTTTTCTAATGCAGAAAATCAGCCGACACCGATGAACAGATCTCAGAACGTCCGTTGAGATGTTTCAGTCATAATAACAAAGAGGATGTATTATTTCAAATTAAATTTACCTGATTTTTACAGCATTTTTTATCATCTCTTATTTACAGTCTATCTAACAAGGTATACAGATTTTTAGCCTCTACACTCTTTGATTTCACTTGGAAAATAGTTTCTCTTTGATTCTGACATTTAACTGAGGTCTGGAGCTCTCTGTGCTAAGCACTGGTCAAAATATACCATATATTGCTATACTGAATAGACATTAGTGCATGCTATATCTGTTATTAGAGTGATAAAAGTATTTTATGAGTTGTAAATTACACGTTACCAAGGACTACCTGGTAAATATCAAATTCCATTGCAGGGAGGTTGCAGACAAACTGCCATGCAATAGATGCTTTGCTGCTTGCAGGGGATTTAAAAGGATAAAAATGAGTGGGGTGAGAGTGAGGGAGAAATACAGTAGAGAGAGAGAAAGAGAGAGAGAGAGAGAGAGAGAGCATCCAGCAATAGCACTGTGGCAAGAGCCATAGCTTGCAGATCAAATGCTCCAAATCTGTCAGTCAAAACAACTGTCATTCCAGCGACCAACCTGACGATGAATTATTGACGATCGCCGTCTTTGTTGCTTTCTCACACCTTCCCTCTCTCTCTCTCTCTCGCTCTATCTCTCTTTCCATTTCTCTCTCCTCTCTCTCTTTCTCTTTTCTTTCCCAAAGATTAGACACAGCTTCCAACATGAAAGCTGCCGACCTGTGTTTGGGTCTGTCACATGTGATTTCGCTGCAGGTGCCACGGCCCCCCTTTTACCTGGATATCCTCCCTCCCTCCCTCTTTCTCTCTCTCTCTCTCTCTCTCTCTCTCTCTCTCTCTCTCTCTCTCTCTCTCTCTCTCTCTCTCACTCACTCTGTCTGTCCTCTATCTCCCCATCCTCTGTTGCTATGGCACCTGCCAGGTCGCCACAGGGACCTTCATATCTCCACTCATCCGCCTGCTCACCTCGGTGTCGATTCTGTCCAACCCGGCTTCATGTCAGTGAAAAGCAGGAGTAAGACCCCTCGCTGTTTAACACTCCAGAAGTTAACCGGGGTCTCCCCCCCACCCCAGCTCCTTACCTCGCGCTCCTCTTTCTGTGAGGGACCCTATTTTTGCTGATGGAAAAAAAGTCTTGTCATGTTGGCAAGAGCTGTAGCACAAGAAATATAGGAAATATATCTATGTATAAAGAGTGTCTGTGTGTGTGTGTGTGTGTGTGTGAGTGTGTGTGTGTGTGTTTTGTAACATGCAACATACATAATTCGATCTTAAATCCATTGTCATTTTTTCTTTCTTTTTTTTCAGCCACTTTTTGTTAAGGATGGCTAAAGCTACATTCAAAGTGACGTTCTACCTGTTAATGCTGCAGAAATATGTCTTTTATTACTTGATGAAACTCTGGAAATATGACATTCCTTAAACACACCTTCTACCATTTGTTTTTTTGTGTGTGTTTGCGTGCACCATTTTCAACACAGTTTTCCTTTTTTTTTTTTTTTTTTTTTTTTTTTTGCCAGCAAGCAACATGCATAATTTGATCTTAAATTCCATGTGTTTGTTTGTTTGTTTGTTTTGAGTGGGGGGTGGTAATATTAGTTAAGGATGGCCAAATTTTTGTTTGGCCTGTTTTGTTATTCCTGTAAATGCTGCAGAAACACCAAATGAAAGAATTATTTTTTTAATGAAATTATAGTATTATATAAATTTTGTGGTAATATTGGTGGTAGAGGCTACGATGCACATGGACCATTTATGAGAGAAAAATGGAGAGGGGTTTTCGGGAATTTGTTACCCTTGGACAAGTTGTAATTTTGCCCATGTTTCATGATATCTACCAGATCGCCATTTGCTATGTTTGTTATGTCAGAACTTATTTGGCAAGGATATTTCCATCTCACATTTGGCTCATTAAACCAAGTGAATGTACGCTGTTTTTTTTTTTTTTTTATTTTGCCACTTATCAACGTTTTCCAATGCGATATTTCAGATTGCACATTGAAAATACAATGATGGGATAACAGCTACTGTTTTCAAGCCTACATACAAAGTAAACACATACATACAATGTAATAAGACTTAAATGAAGACAATAAATGCCTAAATTCGAGACACCGGGAAAGTGTTGGAAAGTGTTATACATGGCATCGCTTCTAAAGAAAAATCTCCCAGTCTAGCAAATGTTCCTCCCACTAAAGTTCAAAAGGGGTCCACGTCAACTTTGGGATCATAGCCACTATATATGGATCTTAGCCAATTTATGTGATGTGGACCTATGAAATCACACTCAATCTTGTTTCTGCAATTTCACAGTTTTTTTTAATATGAAGATGAAGGAATTTTGCCAAGCTTGAGGTGTTCCCCTAAAACAAACAGAATAAAAGAAAAATGAAAAGAGTGTGCTGTTGTCAGTCAGGTGGTACTTCATAAAAAAGTCATTGGCATTGCTGGGGCTGCCATGTCTCTCACTTCCAGACGACATCCTGTCACAAACACGACGCTGTGAGTCCTGGCGGAACCGCGTCCCATCCAGGTATCAGCCCCTTTTCCTGTCTCAGGCCATATGTTTCTGCTATTTCTGTCAGTAAAATCACATTTACAACAACCACTGCTGGTTGTTTACAGAAGTTTAAGCTCCTCTGATACATTCCTGGTTATGTTTGCATGCTTTTTAGCCCCATAGATAATACATGAGCTTGCTCGTTTTTTTTTTTCTTTCTTTCTAACGGAGGGGAGACGCTGCCATATGCATGGAAGAATAAACGAAGACCTAAACTGACAGCACCATCTGCCAAACACGGTTGACGTCAAGAGAATGGCCCCCGCTCAACATTTTGCCCAGCTCTCAGGAGGATGCCACATTGTCATCAGTGCTAATACTAAATATTAATAATTTGTTGACCCCAAAGTGTTTAGAAATCACTGATGCAGACACATATTGCCCTTCTGAATGGCATATGCAGATGTCAGGTGAGCACCACCGGACCGCTCTGCATGGTGTGTGTGTGTGTGTGTGTGTGTGTGTGTGTGAGTGTGCATGTACAAGTATGTGTGTGTGTGTGCTGTGTTCTCCAGGAGCTCCGAGACTAGACAACTTCCACCAGGATTGTCATGAATATTGCATCGTTCCACATACCCACATATCTCCTCCCTAAAAAACATGCACACACACACACACACACACACACTGACGCACAGTAATCCAAGACGCGAGCTTGAAGTGTCGCAACAAACCATGTCTTGCAGCTAAATGAGTCGCACCCTACAAAGTAAACATTTCTTTATCATAAAGAAAATGATAAGGCAGACATTTTTTGTTATGTGTATATCATAATCTATGTATCTGCTGTAGGTCAGCAGTGCTAAACTTTTTCATCATATACTCTATCATTGCTTATTATTGATAATGCAGTTGAAAGCATACGAAACAGACAAATGCAAATCCAAATTGAGTGAGAAAAGAGCCGATGACGATTATATGTGACAAAGTTGATACATGATGAATGAAAAAAAAAAAAAAACATGCACCAAAATGGAAAAGATGATAATCAAACAGTTCTGTAAATCTTTGACTGGACGCATGCAAGCTGACACTGCAATGCATTTTTATATGATCAATAATCATCTATAATGATCAGTAAGGACAAGCAGTGACTGTAGATGAGTTATAAGCCAGTTGAATTATGACTCATATCACTTCCTTTCCAATGAGTACTATCCCCTTTTTATTCACTGATAAAATAAATAAAACATACATTTATTTATTTATTTCTTAAAGCCCTTATTAGCTCTTATTTTGTTTCTTTTCCCCAGAATTTCAGCCATGCATGATCATGCTGTGGTCACGGTAATACAATGGAGGTCTTGACCTTTGCACTCATATATGGTCGCTTGTATTTTCGGTGATGCATGATAATATAATGTGGAAATAAAATGTATCCTGAATGCAGAGGAAAATATTCCTATGGGGTAGCTAGCCAAAAAACTAAAAAGCAGTGACAACAGTAATCGCTGCTGATGGACTTCTCAGAGCTGATATATCTCTCCAGACACTAGATGCATTTCACCTTGGCATCTGCTGTGATCACTTCTGTTTTCCTCCCATACGTCTTTATTAGTTCGTAACTGATGGGGACACCGCGGGACGTCACTTGATGAGAGGCACCGTGTCAGTGAGACTGATTTATTCCCAGCATTTGCTCCGCGGCCGTGCCAACTGACCCAGTCCGTCCCGCTCTCCACCCGCCACAGCCTTCCACACTCAAACCCTCACGCCTTGGAGAGTTCTGCTTACCCTCAGAATAGGACCCATCCCACCAGGGCGCGGTAACTTTATATGCAAAACGTCCCCCGAGTCATTTCACAGATATCCGATTGAATTTCGCCTCAGATGCGAGTTGATGATGCAATGAGTGATTTCACATGCCGTCAGCATAAGGCGTTTCTGCTGACGTTCTGACCATGAATTATAGCAGTACCAACAGCCAGACACTTTCATATTAATCCTCGGATCACAAGTGGGTTCATATGGACAGCGAGTTTTAGATGTTTGGACAGAATATAATGGATGGCAAGGCTACCATCGCATGGATAATATGGAGTGGACGGCTAGCATCAGGCTTAGATCATGTTGCTAAAATTTGTTGAGTGCCTTAATCCTGTCATAGTCCTTAGATGGCCATGATAAATGGTGAGCGGCAAACCAGATATTCTTATTTATCAGCACGGGGTGCTATAGGTTCCTCATCTCATGTTCTGCCTATTGAAATTCTGCAGTGTTTTTTTTTTTTTTTTTTTTTTTATTGGAACATTCAAACAGAAGCCACTTTAAAATGTGATTTGTGCTGACATTTTAATCATTAGCATCTTGTGAATCCCCAAGAAACGTGTGATTGCAAATGTCATAACCTTTGAGCTTAAAAAGATATGATGCATTCTGTTAACACACAACATCAACTCACAGTGACCAAGATGACCACACTGAGTATATTGTGAGTTAGTTACAATAATGTGTCAGTCTTAGACAATGCAAAGTACTTTGTGTTTTCAGTCTTGTTAATACACTGGCTTTTGTTGTTACCCTTGTGAGTATTAATTAATCTTCTTCATTCAAGATGCATTATGCTCTTCTAAGTATAACACAGTTATAGCCCACATTTTAGCAGCAGACTTATACTCAAAATTACTGACAAAAAAACTTGTGTATACTTGTCTTTTATCATAAATCAAGAGTACCTATTTATTTGATATTTTTTGTACCTGAGTTACACTTCAGCAAGGATATTGATGCCACTAAAATCTTGGTAGATGAGTTGGGCAGAGCAGAAAACCATGTCTGTCACTGTTGAGGAAGCAACAGCTCTATTACCCAGCCCAACATAAGCTTGCTGGGGCATTTATGCAGTCTCCATTGATTGCAGTGAGTCAGAGGGCTGAAATGCATTTGTTGGCAGGCAGCAGTGGCAGACACAAAGGCATGGGTGGGTGTCAGCTTTTAATTGTAACTGTCTTGCAGAATGGGTGTTGTTTTAATATCCTGTATAGATTTTTATGTAATACACTTACTTGTGCAAGGCAGCCCCGAGCAAGAATCAATTCAGCCCAAAGGATCCCGTCCTCCTCCCCTTTTGTTAAAAGCCAATCTTGTTTTAATGATGCATGAAGAAATATTCAGGCATTGACATTTCACTGTCAGGTTTCTTTAGAAAAATCAATTAAGATAATACAGCTTTGACCCAGTTATCCAGTTAATGCTTATTAGGGATGTAATATGATTTACTGTCAGCATTTATAATTCTTTGCATCTCATCCCATTAGCCCTGTGACTGTTTCATAGAGCGCCGTACAACGGTCACTTCTAGGAAACTACAGTCGCCAGGAGCTGATAAAATGGAGTGGGAAGGAGTAATGACGTTGATTGGGATTGGTGGGCAGGTTAAATGTGAGCCCTTGAGGCATTCTCTCTCTCTCTTTCTCTCTCGCTCTCTCTCTCTCTCACTCTCGCTCCAGCTTTCACTCTGTCTGTCTGTCTCTGTCTTTTCTTTTTCCACCAACCGTAGCATGATGGAGTGCCGAATAGTGCCTGGCTGCAAAATTACACATTTGTCACTATCATAGGAATCCAACAGGGACGTTTATTGTCATTTATCTGAGTTACCTTAATTATCTGCGTTGGCTACCTGTCATGCCAGGATATTTAACTCAGTGGGTTTATTAGATTCAGTAGATCTTTCCCCACTGCCTGTTCCCTCGACTCTATATGTCACATGGTGAGTTTTCCTAATTGTAATAGTCACAAAAATTACAATTATCAATTATCTTCTTATCGAGGTTTTATCTATCTTTATTATTACTGAATGGGATTTGAAATTGCAATGCAAAGAACAACATTTTTTTTCAAGTGCATAGTAGGGAATCCTTGTGAGGCTGGTGCACATGTACATCACAGATTAAATTCCATATGAGAGGGAAAATGATGTCAAACTAGAACAAGACAACAAGCATGAATAGAAACAGCCACAACTGTACAGCAACTTTCATCCTAACATGAAATTATCCCAAGGAAAAAAAAAAAAAAATCCTGGTAAATTAGCACTGCCTTGCATGGTAGGAACAAAAAGCATTGTATCCCAAGGGGTAGTGTAGAAGATCACTGGTGTCTTCAAAATGTTAAACCTGTTTTACATTGTTAAATGCCTTTTTTTTTCTTGCTTCAAGTTCGCAGACATTCGTTGTTGTAAGAACTAATTGTAGTGTTGGAAAGAAGGAAGTCAGGCGCACAGGCGCTGATTCTGCCTGTAAGCCGGTGTGGCCTGAACCCCGTTCAGCTTTATATGGCATTTTAAAGCTGACAACACTGAACTTGGAGCACTGCAACGTCACTGCTCTCAACATGAAAGGAGAGGCGTCTTTATGACATTTGGGGGCCGCCGGGACAGGAAACGTTTGTCGTGCGCTGGAATGTGCTCGCGATTCCTTCACATATGAGATTTATAGATGTTCGGGAACTTTTGATACTGTGTTTACAGTCCTCGTAAGTTTTTTTTTTTCTCTTTTTAAAACCCCCAAAATTTACCACATCTTTAAAATGAATTTACTGTACATGCTCTCTGCTATGTGTGTGGGCAAATGCAAAAAGCGTGCGTCTGTTCAGCATTTGTGTGTACTATGCAAGTGTTTGAGAGCGTGCTCACAGCTTAACATGCGTGCCCACACACGTGCAGGTCAAGCTGTGTGTTTGTACGCATTTCAGAGTGCACAGAGTGTGTGTGTGTTTCCTATATCGCGCTTGAATGCAGACCCGCTAATGCTTGTTCTGCCCGCTGCTATCATCTCTCAAAAAGGTCAGAGGTTAAGTGTCAGGAAAAGTGACACTGTCTTACCCTGCCCTTTAAAACATTTTGAGCAAAGGAGGGAATGTTCAGCAAGCGGAAAAAGTAAAATGTGTCGGAGAGGGTATTTTAATCTAACCTAAGAGCGTTTGCATAGGAGACTCAAAAAGAATTAAGTGTTTGTATTGTTACAGTATGTGTTTTTTAAACCTTTTTATTACAGCAGTTGCACCATGTCACTGTATACCATTCAGTCACTGATTGTGTTGAATTAGGAGAGCATATACACGCGACTGTATAGCCTACAAAGCTGTTGCTAACTGAGGTGTTTTCGAGACAAAACAAAACTAAACAAAAAAAGCCATGACAAATTGTTCAGAGAGTATCTGTTGTTTTCATTTAAGATGCACAAACTGAATTACAATGCTTACAACCAAGGAATATAAAACTTGCATATTTTAGCCAACCTGTGCGAGTGAATCCCTAACCGCACACTTTATACTCACTCTCTTTTCACTGCCGCTTTGTGTTTTGCTTCACTTCTGCTCTCGCAAAGCCAAAAAAACACATCCCTCCCTACCTACCTAAATGCATATCGGCAATCCGATGGCACAAAGGCATCATCTGCCTGTGTATACAGAGCAGCAGCAGCCACTTTGGATCCTGAATCTCAATGGGCTCATAGTGCCTCCGACGCCCATCTGTTCCAAGCCAGCCAGAGAGCCACTAAGCAGCAAACTTTGATCCCCATGTAGATTTTTTCCAAACCCATCCGGATTTGCCTGCCCCTTAAGAGCCATTGTGAGGCTGCCCTGGAGTACAAATTCTAGATTCATTATGAGCGTGGGCGGCAACCTTTGTATTCCCCAAAGCGCAGATGTATGCAGACAACATATTGCTATTTGGTAGCATAAAAGCCTTAGCCCATTGTTCATTGTTGGTTCATATATCACAAGTAGCTCTAAAATGCAGAAATGTACGAGAGTGCAGCGCTCACCGTGAAATAATGGCGGTTAACATTCACCATTGAATTAACACCTATTTGTTTTATCTCTCCTTGTTGGTTTATTGTAGAACGCTTCAATTAGGCTGTTGTTTAATCCCCAGATGACTACATGCATGCAGTACATTTTACATTTGATCAGGGGGATGACTTTAAATGTTATTTATTGAGTATGTTCATGTTCCAATACACCTCACACATCTTGGTGCACAGGCGACGTTTTGCGCAGAAAATTATGACCACAATATCGACTTTTCTCCATGATACATACTGAGGTATTTGTAAATAATTATAAATATATGTATGTTAAATATTGATATGTCTATGTATAATGTATATTCATATATTTATATGTCCTAGCCCTCTGCAGTATCAACATAATCTAATTCACCACATGTGCATACCTTCTGAAGGCAGCACTGTCTATTTTGATTGCCATGGAATGCCGTCCACGTTTTATAACCCCCAAGTTATATATTAATCATATTTCATCCAGTATTAATAAACACGCTTCATTCAATGATATCTGCAAACAACAACAAAAATAGCCTCAGTCAACACGTATCATTATAAATACAATAAGTTAAACAAAGGATTTTAGAGTGCAAATCCTCTGAACCATTGTGTTGTGTGTGGATTTTGATTTATCCTTTTTGTACAGTAAGCAAAACTTGTCAAAAGTATTTCGGGGGGGTAATATAGATGACCAATTGGTGACAGGCAGGTATTAATTCTCAAAACACATAATTATGCAGAAAAATGTTGACTGCTTTGCAAAAAAAAAAAAAAAAAAAAAAAAAATGCATGGTGACATCTCTACAGGTTTTTTTTTTTTTTTTTCTTTTTTAGAGACATGGCAGCGACATTAGCATTGGTCATTAGTGGCAGACACATCCGCGGAGTGTCGAATACAGAGGCTCATACGCAGACCCTATTTGGTTACCTGTGTGACAGGCTTGTTCAGGACACCAGAAACAGCTGTCCTGGCCTGTGTGAGCCGAAATAATTAGGCCTGTCATCTCAGCGCTCTGATTTCCCCTTCAGCCCGCTCCACAAAATGCTAATATTTTGCTTTCATTGTCACATTCACCTTGACACGGATATTGCCTTGGCGCATAACTGGATGAGATGACTCTAAATTTGCATTGTTCGTTCTAATAAATTTGCTTCCTCTGTACCTCATGGCAGGACCCATCAGATAAAGTCTCCCGGAGTGTCATCAATCATGGCCCGGGCTGACAGACGGCTTTCGCCTTCATTTGTTACATAGAGGAACATGCTTAATTATTTGTACTGTAATTAGTTGGGAAAATGTCAGGAAATGTCAACTCTCTGTTCGCCGTGGAAGGGCTCTGCTTGAAAGCCACAATGACTGAAGTGTCATTAATGCCACGTAACAAGATGAGGATCAGCTGGGGGAAGAGAGAAGGGGGGAAGGCTTCTTAGAATGTAATCATGGAGAGAGTTAGAGGGAGACGCAAATCAGTGGTGCTAGCTAGCATGATGGGCATCTTATTAGCCAAGCAGCCAGCCAGCTGCATTTTTCAACCACGTCTTGTTTCCCTCTGCTTTTCTCACAGTGGCACGAAATAAAGGCAGCAAGCGGGGAAAAGAAATGAAGTCAAGTAAACAATTCCGGCTTCCCACTTGCTGTCAAACCGGCCGCACTTTGCTATGTTATATTGCCTGTCATAAACAGGCATTATGCCAAATAAGAAAACAATGGAGAGGCTTCTTGCTTGAGCTCTCCTTACTAAAGCAAACTTTTACAATGCAATTAATGGCAAGCCAAACTGTGCCTATTGAAATGTTATCACTGAAGTAGTTAACAGGGCGATTATGTGCCAACAAAATAATAGCTTTGGTCCCTTTCCTAATAGCCAAGCCCATAATTTCATCACATTTCCTTCCTTTAATTACTCAAAATGATTATTTACTGCAAAATTAGAGGACAAAGCCATTAAATAACCTTCACAGCATATTATATCACTGCTAATTATTGCATTCAGCTGCTAGCAACTGTGAAATACATATTTTAGTGCCTGTGTGTTTTAGCGACAATTGGCTAATGTGTGTGGACAGGCCACTTAAATGCATATCCAAAAAGCAAGGTAATTTACACTTGTTTGAAAAGGGGGGGAGGAGACAAAGGGAAAAAGGGGAAAAAAAGAATCCCATAAGGGATATCTTTTGTTTTGGAGGAAAATATGTAGCATTATGAGGTCCCGTGGGGGTTTCAGTGGCCATTCGTCTTTCCAAGGCCTCACAGTGGGAGCATGGCGGAGCAAGGCTCAGCCCGCTACCTTGCCCACCGACAGCCACTGATGGTCATCCAAGAAGCTCCTTAATTAGCCTGCAATCTGGCAACGACCCGTGTTCCTGAGATGTGGCAGCCCTGTTTAAATATGATGCCAGATGCAGTCCCACCTTCAGCATGTCATTTCATTGTCCTAGGCAGCCAGGGGGAGAGGGAGAAAGAGAGAGAGAGATGGAGAGAGAGAGAGAGTGAGAGAGAGAGAGAGAGAGAGAGAGAGAGAGAGAGAGCACAACATCCCACAACACAGCATGTGACACTTTGGGCTTATTTTCCTTTCCCTTGTTTCTATTTTGCTTTCTGTCTCTCAGTGAGCGCTCTTCTTCTAGCTCTGGCACACCCAGCTGAGAGAAAGATAGCGCAGGTGACCCGAGGTGACCTCGACCTTGAGAGGTGATACAATTTGGATTTAACCTCTACTAAGGGTTTAACCTAAACTATTCCACAGCCTCATGAGACTGTACTGCACTAGACTGGGTGAATACATGTATATCCATGTGTGTCTGCACACGTACTCACACAGTCATGGGGTAATTATACCAGAGGGGGTGAAACACATGCGTGCACATACACACAAACACACAAACAAGATGGTTCACTCGCGACTTTGTCATCAGCTGAGTAGAAAAATAAGCAGACCTTGGTGTGAAAAATGAATGAGATTGGACATATTATTTCTGCTATCAATGACACTTATTGTTTTATCAGCATATTTGAAATTTACATAACCCTTGGTTCTAATGTGTTTAGCTCAGAATGTCATCTCGTAAAACTTTTTAACATCTTCTGGCTGTGATTTTGATGATGTATGGTGTTATAAAGGCCGCTAAAACCAGTCTAGTAAATGCATGGAATTAGACAAATGGTTTCCATTACCAATGAAAGTACATGGGGCTTATTTTGTTTGAGCAACATTTTAAATATGTGATCTTAGCAACATATGATGTGTTTGACTTTGTAAATATTAGTATGTAAAATCTTTTAAAAAAACATATTTTAACATCTTGTGTGACAATCTGATGACTTATAGGCTGACTTATAGGCCACAGTAGTTATTAAGAAAAGCCTCAGTACAATGTCATGTCATGTATGTCATGTCAAAGAGTGGAAAATAAAGTTGATACTGTATTGGTTGGGAAAAAAAAACAAACAAAAAAAAACAAAAAAAAAAAAACAGCCAGTCTTTGAACTTTTTGGTATTTGCTTTTCCTCTTACTCATGCTTGGTGTGTAGTATATAACACTGCCTGTTATTGAATGTATATAATTTTATAGAATAATGCAATAATGTACACTGTATGAATAGCTTAAGTTAGCTTCATACTGCTATGGGCAACAACAATCTTTAGTATTGTACTACACTGAGGATATCACCATTCTTTTTTTTTTTTTTTTTTTTTTGAGTTACCCCTTGAACCCTCCTCGGTATAGTCATTTAAATGACAATGCTCCTAAAGTTAGAGGGCAATACTTCATTACTCATAATTGCACTTTTCAATCCAGTAGCTCTGATGAAAATCAATTTGGTTTATCACTTCAAAGGACATCTAACCCTATGAACTACAGTGAGCTTTGCCAACTAGGAACTTTCAGGCTTTCTGACACATAACTGGATAAGTCCTCTTATCACGTATCTCCTTCTTAAGATGATAATAAATGTTGTAGGAACATATGCATAGACACAGATTACAAACCAACAACAATTTATCAAACCCTGTGGCTTAGAATATTTCTATAAAGTACCATGGAGCACCTCATGGGGCAACAGCAATGAATCAGAAATTGTGAAACCATGTTGAGCAAATGCTTTAAATCCAGCTGAGTTTGACCTCCTTTTGTAGAGACCTACAGTAATGCTTGATATTAGACTAATCTGCGATTCAGTATGTAGAGCAAGAGGAGGCATTATCTAAACTGGTGTAAACATGTCCCAGAGCCGTCTAAGATTCTCGTCTTATAATAGTTGTATTTCAGGACATATAAATACTGGATGTGGTGTAATACTCACATCCCTTGCTGTTCAGCTTGTTTGCTCATCTGCTTCTTCGAGGATTTAGGCCGTCACAGCACACCACTTTATCTTTCAGGCCTTGTAGTAGATGTGGATAAGCTAAGAGAACCAATGAGTTTTTATAGACTGCTCAGTATAGCTTTTTTATGCCATATGTGCTGCTTTTCCACAAACAGTGTTATCAGTGAAGTTTGGTCTACAGATTTCTAATGCATAAGAGACTAGAGCAGTGCACTAAAACTTCAAAGTACTGAAGAAGGTAATGTTTCAATCCTGTGTGGCTCTTCATCAGGTCAAAAAAGATTTGCAAAGCATTATTTTCCAAACAAGTCCTTTCTGAAGTGGAGTAGCCGCACAGTTAGCAGGACAGCAAATATAACTTAAGATTCACCTGCAGCTTTGTTCCTTTGTCCCTCTTATGGAAATTTGAATTGCTGCAAGTGCTAAAATACAGACCACAGTCAGTCATTTAAAATCAACACCACATACTATCAACACAATAATTAACAACAACAGCAACAAACAATACAAGGTGTTGCCAGTAGAGCGATTCAACATTCCAAAGTGCTAAGCAAATAATACATTTAATAGATTATTACCTATTCAACAGCCTAAAACCACAGACACAAAATATGCCTTAATCCTCCTTGGTCCTGCATGCAGCACTCTGAAACGCCAACCTGATGGCATTAAGTCAAACTCCCTGTGTAGGAGATGATCAGGTGTGTCAAGGATTGCCTTCCTTACATCTGCTTATGGGAAATATCAGTGAGTTGGACTTGACTTTACCTGCCACTTTTACAAGGCTATTTTTGTTTATTTTTGTCATACCATGCAGCAATGCAAAAAGTTAAAACAGGCTTAATAAAACTCAAAAAAGAAGGTCATAAGGACATAGCACACATTAAGACTTCAGTTTCTTCAGGAAAAAC